>NW_027417508.1:0-136720 GCF_009905375.1 Apium graveolens | reverse complement strand
CTAAAGCTGCCAAAACTACTACATTATCTAAATCCAAATCAAAGAAAACCCCCTCTGGTATCTCTCAAAAGGTACCAGTTGAAAAATCCACCAAAGCCAAAGAGGGGAGTGTGAAGGAGGGTAAGTTAGGTGAGGGAAGGGGTGAACATCAAAGAAACCCCAAGGATAAGGTTGGAGAGTTGAGTGAATCCCAGCCAAGCCACACTGCAGTTTTTCAACAAACTGCAGTGCTTAAAAAGGACAAAAGCTCACTTCTAGCTGCAATCCTCCCAAAAGGATGTAGTTATTGAACAAAGCTCTCATCCAAGAGCACAGGCCAAAAGGGTTAGGGACACAAGCTCACCCCAAACTTACACAAGAAAGAAGAAATCTAAAACCTCTGGGGATGCACAGGGCACACACAGTGCAAACTGGTGCTAAAGACACAGTCCCTGCACTTTCTCAAATTCAATTTGATGTGGCTCCAATAAATGTGGAGTCACAGCCAAAATCTCTAATAATAGAAGCATCTGAAACACCATACTCACCAACAAACTCTCTAGAAGTGGATATGATAAACACTTCAATTCCTGATTCCCCTTCTTTAACTCTGTTGGGGAAGCCAAAATCTAGTGCAAGTGAGCATCATCTTTTAGATGATTTGTTGGCTCACTTGCCAATTCTTTCAGATACTATTGTGACATCTGTGCCTCAAGTAACTTCAATCAACATAGAGTCAACAATAGTTTCTCTTGCCACCTCATTCATTTCTACTCTCTCGATGGATATTGCTTATCCGTCGAGTAGTGATTGTATCCCGATGGATAAGCTTAACAGCAGTTATCCGTCGGATAGCATTACCACTCACTCGATGGATATCACTTATCTGTCGAGTATCTCTGCACAACTTCAAACTTCAATTATTTTAAGTGCAGAAGATTTAGTGGTAGTACAGTCACTCTTAGGACTGAGAGAGGAGAGTGCATTGAGTGAGAGGCTGGGTTGCTCCCAGGCAAAAGGAGAGGAAAAGAGTGAACATCAGCAATGCATTTATTCAGGATTGGCAAAAGTGAGTGAGAGGAGTTTCACCTTAGTAGGTGAAGATGAGGGTGTGAGGGTGGGGAGCCAGGGTGAGACCCTGATGCAACAAAAGAGAGATTTTGAGAGAAAAGCAGGTACAGGAGAAATAAAGGTGGATCCATCCATTGCTAGTGAGTCAATGATTGTGGATGACAACCTATTATGTTATGGGTTCTTTCTTTCTTGATGGCAACCTCCCTGACTATCACATTCAGGGTTTGCCCTAAATCTTATTCCTCAAACTATGGCTCTCATCTAAGTTCTCATCCTTAAGCTCTTGAACTTTTGGAACCCAAATTCTGTAGGAACACCTCACTATCCCCTTATCATCTTTCTCGGTATGGATCTCTTCTCCAGTCATTGACTCTCTGCCTTCATTCATCACTTTTTCTTGGCACAATATTAAATTTTCCAATAATTTAGACCGCATAGCGATCTCAAACAGCTTTTCAGTACCGGCTCCGGTTGCGTTCACTTCTATTTCCATTTCTCAAAATCTCTTATCAACTCTCTTAGAGACAATATCATCTTGAGTTTCTCCTTTCTACTAAGGGCATTATCCACCATTTTGCCTTTCCCTGGATGATAAAGAATCTCATAATCGTAATCCTTGATTAGCTCTAACCACCTCATTTGGCGCATGTTGAGCTCTTTCTGCGTGAAAATGTACTAGAGCACTTATGGCTTGTGTAAATCTCGCACTTCTCTCCATACAAGTAGTGCCTCCAATCTTTAGGGCAAAAACTATTGCCACGAGCCCAAGCTCATGGGTGGGGATATCGAATTTTATATTCCCTTAATTATCTTGACGCGTACGCGATTACCTTGTTGTGTTGATGCGAAGCGTCACTACACTTCACAAAATCTCATTTTCCATCCGGCAATGCCAACATAGGGGACGTCACCAACCTTTGCTTCATTTTTTAAAAGTTGTTCTCGTATTTCTCTGTCCATTCGAACTTCTCAGTATTACGAGTAAGTCGCATTAAAGGGGCAACTATCTTTACAAACTTGGACGAACCTCCAGCAGTGACCGGCCAATCCTACCTCTGGTAGTCGCCCTAACCATGGTTATCAATTCCTCAGCGGTCATCTCTTCAGTCTTGTTAGGATCCTCCACGATATCCTTCTCAACAACAATCCCTTCTGGGACAACATTCTCAACCGCTACATCCTCAATATGAATATCATCCGGTCCCTCATTAGGGTGTTCCATTGGATCCACAATCTGATCCCCAAGCAGGTATATGAGAAATAAGGGTGGATCCAGTCATTGCTAGTGAGTCAATGATTGTGGATGATGCTGAAAAGGAAAGACAATTTCAGCAACATTACAAAGCAGTAATTGATAATATTTCCTTGGATGATGATACTTTTACTCATACTGTGTCAGCCTATCAATTGTTGGCTGCTCAGGGCAATGTGGAGGCAGAACAGACTTTGAACTTAGTACACACCTCAAAATCTCTTCAAAGAGATAAAGCTGCTGTCAATAGGATGCCTTCTCAAGCTGGTGAGCCATCTGAAGAATTTGAAGTAAATTCTAATGATGATGACTCTGTTTCTTTGGGTGGAAGCATGAACTTAGGGGGAGGTGAAGGCCCAAGTTCTGTTTCAAGCTTACCTGAATGGGCATGGACAAAAGAATCTACACCAGGACAATTTGGTGTATCTTTGGTTAAGCAAGTGATGGCTATTCAAAAGGCCCTTCAGGAAACTTCAGATGCTGGTACCAAGGTTATTCTTCAAGCTCACTTAGACTCTCTACATCTCATGAAGATCCAGCAATTAAGACAGAATCTAAGTGTGGATGAACTAAAAAGGGATATAGCTGACTTGAAGACCTATAATTCTGAGAAGCTGGATTCAGTCATGCCATATGGTACCATGCAAGATCTATTACTAAGATTGAGGAGAGAATCAGATTCTGAAAAGAAGCTGGCCAAGCTGGAAGACAGAGTTCAAGTTATTGAGAATTCAGTGGCTATCCTTCTTCAAAATCAACAGACTCAGACAAATCTTCTCATGCAACTGGCTAAAGCACAAGGCCTAACTCCTCAACTTGATGATAACAAAAAGGGGGAGAGAGAATCAAGTAAGGGGGAGAAAGGACCAAGTGAGGGGGAGAAACTTCAAGTACAAATCAGTAAAGTAATTGTACCTTCAATTACTGTCTCCAAGCCAACAGTTGCAGATGGTATAGATCTGATTAAAGCAGCAGCAACAAATTTGGAAGTTGCTGAGAAAGGAAAGTTGAGGTTGATCAACTGGAATAAGATTGATGAGGAGATACAGAAAAAGTTTGAACTTGTCAAGGAGCCAGTTAAGTCAGCCATCCATCACTCTCAAGTCAAGCCAATCAGTGTGAATGAGATGAGCATGAATTATCTGGAAAAAGGACAATCTTCCTGTATCAAGTCTTCAAAGGCTGAAACAATTCTAAAACCAAGGGCAACTTATCCAAAATCATCTTTGAAGAACCCCTTGGACATTGTTTATGAGACACCCAAGCCTGATGAGAAGAAGCTTCTGTCAAGGTCAATTATCTTCTATAAAGATCCAGCTGATTCAGCTTTAAAAAGGAGAATTGCTAAGATATTCAGAAATGGAAAGGAAATTTGTGTGGTAGCTGGACATCCACAATTTGCTCAAGCAAAGAGAGAAGAAAAAGCCAGATTGAAGCAGGAAAAGAAGCAAGCTGCTCTAGATGCAAAGAAGACTAAACAAAAGAAAGAGCAGATTGCTATCTTGGCCAAGCTACAGGCTGTGAATTCATCTCAACAAATTCCCTCTCAACCATCTGAAGCTGCTGAATCAAAGAAGAAAATTGAAGAACAGAAGAAATCCCCAAGGAAGAAAGAATTGGCTAGAAGAACAAAGAGGAAACTGGATATTGTTGACAAGGAATTGGAAGATCAATTTCCTAAGAAATCCACATCAGCTACAACTCAAGCATCAAAGCCCTCTGTGGTATTTGAAGACATAAGGGTGGTGGATCCCTACAGGAATATTCATGGTGAACCTATTGTGCCAAAGGATGAGCCAATATAGTGGGATAATATACCAATTCCTGACTTCAGCCTACCAATCCTGAACAAGCCAAAAAGGACAAAGTCAAGGGCAGTCAAGAAAGTGAAGCTGTCACCTCTCAAATCCAAATCAGTAGTTAAAGCTCAACCCAAAGTCAACAAGGGAGACTACTTGTACTTGTGTGACATCAAAGAATTTTCAGATCTAAATCTTTATCTGGATGAGCTGGATGAAGTGAGGGGAATTGATGCATACAGGATCCTACCTGAAAGGTTAGTGTTCAAGTACAAAGGAGGAAGGGAGATTCAGTGGCCACTTCACAGGATTCTTCAAGAAAGCCAAGTTGTACTGATTAAAGTTTATTCATCCTTCAAGAAAAACTTTAGATTCAATGTCACTGCAAGAAGACTAGTATTAAAGAAGATTGAAGAACTAAGGAGTGTTAGAGCTAAAGATGCACTCCCAAAGTCTCTAATCATCCTATACACAGGGAGAAGAGTGCATCTAAGGCCTTACTGGCTGATGGAGTTCATGGATGATAAGTATGCAATAGGGAAACATATCATAGCAATGAGACTCTCTTGGAAATGCAAGAAAAGCTAGATCTCTCAGAATCTGATGAACTGGAATTCCACAGGCAACTCCAAAATCAGATTGAGGAAAATAACAGAAAGCTTGGAAGAAGATCCAGACCTTCAAGAAACTAGAAACATCTGCTCAGGCTAGAGGAGCATCTTGAAGTGAATGTGAGCCAAACCTTGTACACTTTGATTATTTGAAGCACTTTCAGTATTATCTACTTATCATTAAAAGCTGTATGTTTAGGATGTTTTGTTATCATCAAGTACCTCTTAATTTATGGCTACAATTCCAGTAGACATAAATTGGGGGAGATTGTTGTGCATATGTTGTGTACTTGATGATTTCATAAACAAAACATCTAAGTGAATTTTACTTAGTGAAATAATGTAGCACTCGACGGATAAGAATTATAGTCCCGATGGATAACTCATTATAGTCTCGATGAATGTTAACTTATTATCCATCAAGTGAGTAGCTTATGTAATAATAAGTCTATAGCACAGTTGTAATAACCCCAAATTTTGGAAATTTTTGAAACCCTTATGAATAGTATTTTTGCTGAATGAGAAAACTTTTCATGCCCCACTATGTAGGGATTCTGTTATGGATATTCTGAGATTTTATTAGTACTCTATATGGTATATAAGTGTATGTAAAGATCGTCAGAATCCAATTCCGAATACTTTGATTTTTCCCGGAAAATCCACTAGATACGGAAAGAATTGAGTATAAGGTAACAGGGTAAAAAGGATTTAAATTAAAGGATTATAAGAGAGGATCATAAAAAGGAATATAATGTATTGAGAAAGGTTAAGGGAACCTAAGTAATAAGATCCCGGGTATGATCCCTCAAACGATAAACGAAAACGAAAGTTAAGCGAACCGTATAACAGATCAGCGGTCATTAGGCAAACAATTAGGAAGTTAATCAAAGAGATTAGAGGGGATGATGTCATCCAACCAATGGGAAGAGGACAAAGAGGGAAGGATGACACCACATGATGACATAAGCATGACATAGAAGGGAAGGAAGTGTGGTTGAATTATAACCACACAAAATCAAGGTTAATTAAGTAATTAACCTAAAACAACTCAAAATTCAACCAACCAAGCAAACATTTCATTTTTTCACCAAACAAAACACAAAAACTCCTCCATTTCTTCATGAAGCTCTCGGCTTCTTTTCTTAAAAAATGAAGATCCAAGCTCCACCACTTACTATTTAGCAAGGTATTTATCTAAGCTTCCCCATGGATAGTTACATACTTCCTATAAGTTTAAGCTTCTAATTCCAAGCGAATCTTTTTCTATAAATCATGGAAGAAGATGGTGAATAGTGTTTTTCAAGAACTAAAATTTGTGTTCTTGAAGTTTTGTTTAGATTAAGCTTGGATAAGGACTTTAAGGGTGATTCCAAGCCATTCTCTTGATTCTCCACTCTCCAAGGAAGGTATAAACTCCAAACCCTAGCTTTAGTTTTGAGTAATTAGGAATGAATATGTTTTATATAGTATATGTGAAGCATGATGCTTGTTTGTTTAAAGTTTGGTTGAGTTTGTAGAGATTAGTTGGTTTGGTGGTATTTTTGGAGTTGTAAATCTTGATAATTAGTTAAAGAACCTAAGTAAAGCTTTTAGTTCATGTGGAGAATAAGTATAAATTGTTAATGTTGAGTGTTGGGGCTGTTATGATGTAGTTTGGATGGAGTTTTGATTGGGTTGTGAATTGGGGTTGAATTGTGGTGGATTTGGAATGGTATAAATTTGGGAAATCGCGTAAACGTAGCCGTCGTAATGTCCGATTTACTTTAGACTGCTTTTGTTCATAATATTAGGACCCGAGAACTCCCTGCTAGGTTTTGACCATTGCCATATTTAGATAGTTCATGTTACGAGTTTCGTTTTGATATGTAGTTCGTTTGATTCCGATGAACGGTTTAGGAGAAACGGCCGTTTTAAGTAACGACGTTTCGTGAACGAACCCTTACCCCTCGCCTTACTTTGAAACATAAGTTAAAGACCTTAAAGGGTTAATTAATGTATGAAACAATTATGTTAAGTATGTTAGGCAGTTGATAAGACGCTCGCGAAGGAATCGCCTTAAAACTCGTAATGGTTAAATTATTAAAAATGGTGGAGCCGAGGGTACTCGAGTGACTTAAGAGAATCAATAAGCGCAAAACGAGCGTTAGAGTCTGAGTTGGTTAGAGTATAGATTTACAAGTGACTTTGGTTTAATTCCAACTTACTTGTTGCTTATAGGTTACCAGACTCATCCCGAGCCATTCGTAACCCCCAGTCGCTCAGGCAAGTTTTCTACCCGTTATACTGTTGTTGTGATGTATACACTTGTATATGCATTATCTTGTAATAGATGCATGATGGTTATATTAGCAAATTCTTGCGATATATTGTAGCATGTGATATGGTACATATGCATGCCTGTTTCGTATTCTTGCCATATATATCTGTTGGTTCAGTTGATAATACCTATGCTAGAGAATAGCGGTAATTTGCATATACCCTTAGTATAGGGATCCAAAGGTGAAAATATTTTCTAAAACCGGGAGTCGAGGATCCCGAGTAGATTTGGTGTATATATATATATTTTATATATATATATGGTAATAGTTTTCAAAACTATTAATCGAATAAGGTTTATTCGATAACTTTATTTTATTAATGAATATTATCTTGAATATTCATTCGAGGACTTATGACTCCTTCATATTATTTATTGAATATTACTTGGATATTCATTTGAGGATGTATGACTCCTTTATTTTATTTAATGAATATTATTTATAATATTCATTCGAGGTATTATGACTCCGCTTATTATTTATTAATATTCTTTATTTTATTAAAGAATAATGTTCGATAATCAAACTTACTTTTGATATTCAAATAAAGATATTACTTTTGTATAAGTATATCTTTGATTATTTATTATTCATTTCAAGTATAAGTTTTAAAACTTCTACTTCAATTATTTTTATAAAGATTATTCTTTATGGGAATATTATTTAAATAATAATATTCAGATATTTTCTAATATATTGGGACTGATTTATTTTGTTAAATCAGCATCACTCCAAACATTCCTAAAAATGTTTTGCGAGTCTTCAAAATAATTTTTAAAAGTTAGAGCGGATCCCAAAACTCATTTTTATATTTAAGATCCTCCTTTCGAAGGGGATTTAAATACTCGCTCAAAACCTGAGGGATCCGGCTCTGTGGTGTGTTTTATATTCGCAACAAGGTTGTAGTTTTGGTAAATGAATTGATTACTTACCCAACGTTCGGGAAGTAAGTCCATCTATCGAGTCGGCATAAGCAACATGGGCTCATTGGGCGTCCATGATAGTGAAGTGGCTCAGTGGGAGTCCATCAAATGCATAAGTGGCTGAGTGGCAGTCCAGCATAAGGTCCTATTGCGACCAGGGTGATGACCAGTGGGGAATTCGTCCATCTACTAGTAGAAAAGGTTACTTATTGGTATCTTTGCCTGATCAGCAAGATATCAGGTTTATGCCAAAATTCTTTCCTTTCCAAATTTATTGGATATTGCAATTCTGTTCATACTTTACATGACAGAGGTTTTCAGGAAACGTATGTATATATATAGGTGTATATATATATCGGGACTTAATGAAGTATATCATACTTCATTTCCTTCAAAATATTTCAAAGATTGAATCTATTCAAGTCTTATCTTGTAGTCTCATCAGTGTGATGAACTTTTGAAACTAGTTATAACTTGAACGGTGGTAGTTCAAGTAGTATGTGGAAAAGATATAAGTATATTGGAGTATCTTGTAACTTTATCTTTTAAACTTATATCTAGTAAATGATTATCTTATGCATGACAAAGATTTTCAGAAAAACGTTGAGACAAGGTTAGATATATGAGATCACCTTGCAATGATATTTTTATACAGTTATACACTGGAACTCTGTGTGTATTATGCATGGAAGAGGACTTCCAAGATTTTGAAAAGTATATATGTATATATACTGAATATTTTGCGACTTCATCGCATTAAGATATCAAACTTGGTTCATTTCTTTTGACCAAGACTTTCATGAGTACTATGAAAAGGCTCATATATTGTTAATCATTATAAATACTATTTTGGTGGGCTTGTTGCTCACCCTTGCTTTCTTCTTTCATCACACAACATCAGATAGACAAGATGAACAGGACCAAGCTTCCAATTCGCAAGCGGTTAGAAAATGTTTCGCAGTTTTCTGGAAGCGTTGATGCCGCCGTAGCTGAGGTAGGAGCTACCAATAGGCTAGGTTTTCAACTATTGATAAACCAGACTTATGTATAATATGAATTGTAATAATGGCAAAGAAATGTAAATTTATTCAGAAAACCTTTTAAGGTGTATTGGCTGATAATTATGGAATAAAATGACTTGTGATTATTTTTGGATGTTCATCTCTGAGACTATAACTTGTGGTGTGTGTGTTTATTGTGGGGTCACAGTACAGAGTAGTTGATTAATTATTAAGATTGGGTGTTATTAAGGGAAATGGAACTCGTGACAACCCGGATCCCCGACCCCGGATTTGGGGGTGTTACAGAAGTGGTATCAGAGCTAAGCGTTATAAACCTCAGAGATGATGTGACGTTAAGATAATAAGTTCATTAAGATAATAAGAACTCTTGCCAAGTTCATAGTCGGGCTACCTAACGTAGTACTGACAGTTAAAACCCTTATGGGAACCCTTATAAATATCGTGATAGAAGCGTAGTTCGTTATCGTATATGGTAGCGGGACACCGAACCCTGAGGTTGAGGAGCAACAACGCGATGATGTTTTATTACTTATTAGAGATCAGATTATGGATCCGATAGAGCGTCCTAACGCAGGACCGGATGATATTGATATTGAGGATGTAACGGTTGAGGATGTTGTCCTAGAAGGGACAGTTGCTGAGGAGGATCCTGACAAGAATGAATAAAGGACCATTAAGGAATTGATGACCATGGTTAGGGAAACTACCAGAGGTAGGATTGGCCGGTCACTATCGGAGGTTCGTTCAAGTTTGTAAAGATAGTAGCCCCTTTAGCGCGGCTTACTCATAAGACTGAGAAGTTCGAATAGACAAAGAAATGTGAGAACAGCTTTTAAGAACTGAAGCAAAGGTTGGTGACGGCCCCTATGTTGGCGTTGCCGGATGGAAAAAAAAAAGAAGAGAGATTTTGTGATTTGTAGTGACGCTTCGCATAAGGAATTTGGGTGCTTCTTATACAGCACAGCAAGATAATCGCGTCAGTGTCAAGACAATTAAGGGAATATAAAATTCGATATTCCCGCCCATGAGCTTAGGCTCGTGGTAATAGTTTTACCCTAAAGATTGGAGGCACTACTTGTATGGAGAGAAGTGCGGGATTTACACAAGCCATAAGTGCTCTAGTGCATTTTCACGTAGAAAGAGCTCAACATACGCCAGAGGAGGCGGTTAGAGCTAATCAAGAATATTGATTGGGAGATTCTGTATCATTCGGGGAAAGCCCATGTGGTGGCTGATGCCCTTAGTAAAAAGGAGAGACTCAAGATGATCATGTATTTGGGAGAGTTTATAAGAGATTTTGAGAAAATGGAAATAGAAGTGAAGGTAACCGGAGCCGGTACCGAAAAGATGTTTGAGATTGCAATACAGATCGAATTTTTGGAAAAGAACATATTGTGCCAGAAAAAGTGATGAATGAAGGCAGAGAGTCAATGACTGGAGAAGAGATCCATACCGAGAAAGATGATAAGGGGATAGTGAGGTGTTCCTAGAGAAATTGGGTTCCAAAAGTTCAAGAGCTTAAGGATGAGAACTTAGATGAGAGCCATAGTTTGAGGGATAAGATTTAGGGCAATGTGATAGTCAGGGAGGTTGCCATCAAGAAAGAAAGAACCCATAACATAATGAAGTGGAAAATGAGGATTAAAAACATGTAGGATGACCCCGATTATGGGGAGGAGGAGGGAACATTCAGACTAAGGAAATAGAAGTCGAGTAAGGAAAGGAGACCCGAGATGGTACTCCTATACGACAATTTATGGACCTTTCTAGACAGAACTTAGACTATTATCCCCAACCACCACCCTGAGGAAACAATGCGGTGAGAAATTCTTTCAGGACCTTTAAGTCGCTAAGCTCTCAGAGTTCCAAGGAACAAGCTGACCCAGTCGAGGCAAGAGCCTGGCTAAAGGAAATATAGGAATCATTTGAGATTCTAAATGATTGATGAATCACAAAAGAATGTTTTTGTCACTTACCCTCCTAAGAGAGAGGCCACCCGCTGGTGAAAGGCAAAGGAAGGCACGGAGCAAGAGATTATAATAAACTGATTTAAGTTCAGTCAATTGTTTTCAGGAAAGTATTTCCCAAGGTTATGGAGATAGTGTAAAAGCTTTAGAGCCAGAACAAAGGCAGAAGAGTATGATGAATTATGAATCTAAGTTATAAAAGTTGTCAAGATTCGTTCTGAGGACACGAATCCAGAATGACGGGATGTTTGAAATCAATGCTTATGTTATGTTGGTTTATGAAATAATGATAAGAGAAAGGAAAATAAAAAAAGAAACTGAAGTGGAAAGGAATATAAAGGCAATAGAGTTTGAGGAATGATAAGGGAGTTGGGTATGAGGAAACCCTAAAGACTCGTAGCAATAGAAATAGAAAAGTATGTACTCGTCAGGATGAGGGTGATTCACCATGAGTTAAAGTTGATGATTGAAGGAATAAGAGATACATATATTTTATCCCCTGTAAGTTGGGAGGATTCGAGGAAACCTTGAGATAGTTCGAAGGATAAATAATGAGACGCGGATAGACTGAGGAGACAAGAAAGTAAGAAATTAGG
The DNA here is from genome assembly GCF_009905375.1 of Apium graveolens. Taxonomy (NCBI): domain Eukaryota; kingdom Viridiplantae; phylum Streptophyta; class Magnoliopsida; order Apiales; family Apiaceae; genus Apium; species Apium graveolens. The sequence continues at coordinate 125,179 of NW_027417508.1, read as the reverse complement.
AAAAATTGGATGAAGGAAGTGACCTTCAAGAATGTGAAGTGTAAGACCGGTGGCTTGATACCCAGAAAAGGAGACGCCATGTATGAAAGATATCCCAACATTGAGGTGACTGTTGAGATAAACAACAAAAGTAAATAAGGAATTATTAAGAAGAAGTTCACGTTGAACACGACCAATATCTTCCAGAACATCCTTGTTATCGTTACCAAATTAGGCAAGAAAAGCGGATAACCGTTGTTATCTTTTGGAGGCCATATTGATTGACCTCATTTTGAATACAGATGTTATTGTGAAAATTAGGCATATACTATCGAGGTGGGAATGATTGAATAAGACACCCTTATCAGGGATATATGACTTGATTTATCCATGGAAGGATGCATGTACCTTTTTAAAGGTGGAATTAAGGATAGAACATCGGTAACTTAAAACGAATCCTAGGGGAATGCATAAAGGTTGGCATTTCACCCTTAATAGGAATAGTATGAGTTTTGACAGTATGAATTGGAAAGGATTAAGGTAATAACAACCTTTAAGAATCAGTGGAGAATTTTTTTTCAGAAGTATATAAACAATGATTCTGGTATTAATAAATGGTATCTTGATATGCCCTGTATCTAGGGAATTCATGAGGAACGATTCAAGGATAACCTTAGAGGTTTTACAAGGAGAAAGGTAAAATTCAAAATTCTCAAGAATAGAAATGTTGATAAAGGAAATATGACGTAATTATAATGATGCCAAGTGAGGCACGTGTTAAACCACGAGAAGGTATGGATCGAACCAGTAATGGTCGAAATTGTTCAGGGCAATTAGGACTTAAGATAAAAAGATGTTCTAATTATGATTGAGAGTCAGTCGTGACAGTGATTAACCTCTAAAGACTGAGGCAATAACTTATGGAAAAATGGTAAAAAAAAAATTCTCATCAGATTTTAAGGAAAACATCTTCACATAAGCTGTGATTGAAATGAGGTAGAAAGTTTATTTGGAGGTGGTTAAAATGACATTGACTGTAAGGAAATTTTACTATCAGGAAAGGCCAAAGAGGTGGCCGACACTTTAAAGGTAAGGGGATAATTATAGGCGCTTGTGCCAAAGGAATACAGTGATGATGGTTAAAGCTATGAAGGTTGTATTATGGTTTGGAAGATTGACATTCCTTCTGATGACTGTGCAATACCCAACCGTAATAGTAGTTGGTAAAGGTTTAATTCGTGTAATCGCCATGAGCGGGCTATCTATCTTAGAAGGTCCTATCTTGAGAATAATCCAGGACCATATTTCAAAAAGGACTAAACGAACCTTGAGTTAAGTCTTCTATTTAAGGCATACGATTAAGAATGGTATTAACCTGCTATCGTTACTTTGATTGAAACTCTTCTGCAATTTTATCTGCTTCATGTCATGTATATACATCAGGAATCTAGAGTGTTCTTCATGAATCATGAATGGTGATTATGTTAACTCCTTAGAAGAATTTGATACGACAGGTATGGACTCCGTATGGTTAGATATTAAGATTTCATGGAAAGTGAATGATGACAGTAGGTCAGTGGTGGACCATAGTAAGGCAGCAATGATTCTGCGAGTAATGAGCTGATTACAACCATGAGAGTTGTATTGGAATAGATGTTGAGATTAAGTACCACTAATCGGGTCGTGGTAGTGTATAAGTTATCATTGATAGACTAATTAAGTAGAGTATCTACCTATTGAATATTTATTCCCTCTTATGAAAAGAGAGTCGTATTACTATATGAGGAAGGTTGCGGTGCAAGCTTAGAATTCTAGTAACGATGATGTCAAGAATGAGATCCCAGATTCGATTTTCGATATCGAGGGAGTTTCAAAGGTGATTGTGTATAAGCTCGAGGAAGAGCATGGGTCCATAGAATCATGGACGGAATAGCAAAAATATTTAGGCATGTGAAATACGATGCTATAATACTTGATGTTGATATAAATACATATATGTTTTGTTCTCCTATGACAAACCTCTATAGTTCAGAGGTAGGTTCCAAGCCAGATATTTTGTGGCAGTATATTTTTTATTTACAATTCTCTTCAATTCGTTCTTTTCTCTTCTTTTCATTTCATATAAACTGAGAAGAACAACCCTTTCAGAAGGGGAGGTATTGCCGATTGACTATCTATCTGTGTGATAGAAGCCGAGTAGGATACCATCTATTGTTTAATTGCTTGTCAAGTACTAAAGGCTGGCAACCTTCTGTACTAACTATGCAATGTAACAAGTGTTCATGATCATAGTGATCTCTCAATGAATTCTTTTACTTCTATATGATGGATTAAGCTTTCAAAAATAGAAACAGCTGAAAAAGGAGTAGTAAAGTTATGGTGGTATTCGGAATGGAAACACATTTGTGATACTAAGGTTGACCTGGTTATTAAAAGGTTATAGAACGCTAACGAGCAGAAGTATAACCAGTATAATATTAGGAACGGAAGGTAGTAGCGATTACGAACTGGAAAAGAATGGGTATTGAGAAGCAAAAGCTCTAATGCTAATAGTTATAATGAGAGTCTGTGCAAGAGACTTGAAAGAAATTGGAATGATCACTTAACACGGATTGAGTTTTTACGACAATAGATCATATGTCATTATCGAGATGTCGCCTTATGAGATCCTTGAGGGAAGATAATATCGATCTCCCTTATGTTAGGATGAAGTTGTAGAGCGCAAGATGCTCGGACCCGCAGTAGTCCAAAGGACCAAGGATATAATAGATCTAATCAGAGGATGGCTGGTAGTAGCCCAAGATGGGAACACGAAGTATGTTGATTTGACACGAAAGGACAAGGAATAGGTGTTAGGAATATGTGTATTAGTTTGATGATAAGTTCAGCAAAACACTTAAGTAGAAATCTAGTGTTTGTAGCCTCAACGGATAAGACCATCTTGGCTATCCGTTGAAGGAGTAGCCTTACTTAGCAATAAGTTTGGTATTGTAGCACATCTCACTCTCTGGTTTCAAGCTGTAATTCTTAGATGTTGTTAGGAGATAATCAGTCATGTTGACTACTAATGGATGTACAAGTAGGAGGGCTAATTGTAAATATTTCATGCCTTGTAATTTTGTATAAGTGAAGAAGTATCAACTGATATTGAAGACCTTCAACGGATAAGAAACTAAGCTTCAACGGATGTCTCTAAAGCTTCAACGGATGCACTGCTAGAGCATCAACGGATAAAGCCATCAACGGATGAAAGCTTCAACGGATGCACTGCTAGAGCATCAACGGATAAAGCCATCAACGGATGAAAGCTTCAACGGATGCTCAGTCTCATAGCAGTTGATAGTGACAGTTAACAAAGCTGACAGAGGCACATGGATTGACAGAGATGTGGTAGCCTATTTCAGGAACAGCAGAAAAAGCAGCCGTTTTTAGTCTGGTTCAAAATGGAAAGTCAACAGATAATTCCATATTACACTGGATAAAAATGGAACAGAAACAAGTGGAGAACTATTGTCTTATTGTACTTTATCTTTGTCTTCACTTGAAAACTTGGTGTTATATAAACCAAGTAGAAGCTAGTAATTTGATATGAATTTTTCCCTGAGCTGTTTAGAAATATCAAGAGAGAAAATCATCTAGTTTGTACTAGGAAGCAGCTGTGATTTAATTTTGAATCACAGATTTTCTGAAATAACACATCTCTGGTGGAACAACAAATCCACCAGAAAAGTTTTTAAGTTCCTTGTGTTCATTACATTTGTGTTTGAATATATATCTGTCTGCATCAGCTCCAAGCAATTCACACACACTTGATCACTCAAACACTTAGTCTTACAAACTGCTCAAAACTTGAAAAAGTTTTGAGATTTACATTCAACCCCCCTTCTATAAATCTCATTGTTAGTCCACTGGGAATAACAATAGGAAGTAGGGGACCTAGTTTTGTTATAGGTATTCCCTTGGAAATGATGGATGAGGTTCGGAAAGAAAGGAAAGCTAAGCCCATGAATTGTTGGACCCTTTGAGGTATTAAGACATATTGGGAAGTGAGCATATGAGCTAGCCCTATCCCTGAACATGTAGCAAGTCATAACGTGTTCCACGTATCAATGTTAAGGAAGTGTAATTCGGATGCCAGATAAATAGGGGCATATGAGCGCATAGACATGCAACCCGACGTAACCTATATGGAGCAACCAGGAAGGGTTATAGAGTGAAAAGGAACAAGTGCTTAGGAGAAGGGTTATCAAACTAGGCAGAGTTTGGTGATAGGACCACAATGTGGGAAAATTTACTCAAGAATTAGAAAGTGCAATGCTAAGAGAGTATCCCTATTCATTTTCTATCTGATTCCGGGACGGAATCCTTTTAAGGAGGGGAGACTGTAATAACCCCAATTTTTGGAAATTTTTGAAACCCTTATGAATAGTGTTTTTGCTGAATGAGAAAACTTTTCATGCACCACTATGTAGGGATTCTGTTATGGATATTCTGAGATTTTATTAGTACTCTATATGGTATATAAGTGTATGTAAAGATCGTCAGAATCCAATTCCGAATACTTTGATTTTTCCCGGAAAATCCACTAGATACGGAAAGAATTGAGTATAAGGTAACAGGGTAAAAAGGATTTGAATTAAAGGATTATAAGAGAGGATCATAAAAAGGAATATAATGTATTGAGAAAGGTTAAGGGAACCTAAGTAATAAGATCCCGGGTATGATCCCTCAAACGATAAACGAAAACGAAAGTTAAGCGAACCGTATAACAGATCAGCGGTCATTAGGCAAACAATTAGGAAGTTAATCAAAGAGATTAGAGGGGATGATGTCATCCAACCAATGGGAAGAGGACAAAGAGGGAAGGATGACACCACATGATGACATAAGCATGACATAGAAGGGAAGGAAGTGTGGTTGAATTATAACCACACAAAATCAAGGTTAATTAAGTAATTAACCTAAAACAACTCAAAATTCAACCAACCAAGCAAACATTTCATTTTTTCACCAAACAAAACACAAAAACTCCTCCATTTCTTCATGAAGCTCTCGGCTTCTTTTCTTAAAAAATGAAGATCCAAGTTCCACCACTTACTATTTAGCAAGGTATTTATCTAAGCTTCCCCATGGATAGTTACATACTTCCTATAAGTTTAAACTTCTAATTCCAAGCCAATCTTTTTCTATAAATCATGGAAGAAGATGGTGAATATTGTTTTTCAAGAACTAAAATTTGTGTTCTTGAAGTTTTGTTTAGATTAAGCTTGGATAAGGACTTTAAGGGTGATTCCAAGCCATCCTCTTGATTCTCCACTCTCCAAGGAAGGTATAAACTCCAAACCTTAGCTTTAGTTTTGAGTAATTAGAAATGAATATGTTTGATATAGTATATGTGAAGCATGATGCTTGTTTGTTTAAAGTTTGGTTGAGTTTGTAGAGATTAGTTGGTTTGGTGGTATTTTTGGAGTTGTAAATCTTGATAATTAGTTAAAGAACCTAAGTAAAGCTTTTAGTTCATGTGGGGAATAAGTATAAATTGTTAATGTTGAGTGTTGGGGCTGTTATGATGTAGTTTGGATGGAGTTTTGATTGGGTTGTGAATTGGGGTTGAATTGTGGTGGATTTGGAATGGTATAAATTTGGGAAATCGCGTAAACGTAGCCGTCGTAATGTCCGATTTACTTTAGACTGCTTTTGTTCATAACATTAGGACCCGAGAACTCCCTGCTAGGTTTTGACCATTGCTATGTTTAGATAGATCATGTTACGAGCTTCGTTTTGATATGTAGTTCGTTTGATTCCGATGAACGGTTTAGGAGAAACGGCTGTTTTAAGTAACGACGTTTCGTGAACGAACCCTTACCCCTTGCCTTACTTTGAAACATAGGTTAAAGACATTAAAGGGTTAATTAATGTATGAAACAATTATGTTAAGTATGTTAGGCAGTTGGTAAGACGCTCGCGAAGGAATCGCCTTAAAACTCGTAATGGTTAAATTATTAAAAATGGTGGAGCCGAGGGTACTCGAGTGACTTAAGAGAATCAATAAGCGCAAAACGAGCGTTAGAGTCTGAGTTGGTTAGAGTATAGATTTACAAGTGACTTTGGTTTAATTCCAACTTACTTGTTGCTTATAGGTTACCAGACTCGTCCCGAGCCATTCGTAACCCCCAGTCACTCAGGCAAGTTTTCTAGCCGTTATACTGTTGTTGTGATGTATACACTTGTATATGCATTATCTTGTAATAGATGCATGATGGTTATATTAGCAAATTCTTGCGATATATTGTAGCATGTGATATGGTACATATGCATTCCTGTTTCGTATTCTTGCCATATATATCTGTTGGTTCAGTTGATAATACCTATGCTAGAGAATAGCGGTAATTTGCATATACCCTTAGTATAGGGATCCAAAGGTGAAAACATTTTCTAAAACCGGGAGTCGAGGATCCCGAGTAGATTTGGTGTATATATATATATATTTTATATATATATGGTAATAGTTTTCAAAACTATTAATTGAATAAGGTTTATTCGATAATTTTATTTTATTAATGAATATTATCTTGAATATTCATTCGAGGACTTATGACTCCTTTATATTATTTATTGAATATTACTTGGATATTCATTTGAGGATGTATGACTCTTTTATTTTATTTAATGAATATTATTTATAATATTCATTCGAGATATTATGACTCCGCTTATTATTTATTAATATTCTTTATTTTATTAAAGAATAATGTTCGATAATCAAACTTACTTTTGATATTCAAATAAAGATATTACTTTTGTATAAGTATATCTTTGATTATTTATTATTCATTTCAAGTATAAGTTTTAAAACTTCTACTTCAATTATTTTTATAAAGATTATTCTTTATGGGAATATTATTTAAATAATAATATTCAGATATTTTCTAATATATTGGGACTGATTTATTTTATTAAATCAGCATCACTCCAAACATTCCTAAAAATGTTTTGCGAGTCTTCAAAATGATTTTTAAAAGTTAGAGCGGATCCCAAAACTCATTTTATATTTAAGATCCTCCTTTCGAAGGGGATTTAAATACTCGCTCAAAACCTGAGGGATCCGGCTCTGTGGTGTATTTTATATTCGCAACAAGGTTGCAGTTTTGGTAAATGAATTGATTACTTACCCAACGTTCGGGAAGTAAGTCCATCTATCGAGTCGGCATAAGCAACATGGGATCAGTGAGCGTTGTTAGGTCACACACACACTGTAGAGGGGGTGAATACAGTGTATAGTACACTCAAATCAAACTTTAAGAACTTAAGTAACAGAAAACAAACTTTATTGAAACAATAAACTCTGTTACAGTATGGAACTGTTACCTCTCAGTGACGAACAAATATCACGAGAGCTGCTAGGGTTACAATGAATAATCTTCTCTAATAATGATAACACTTATAGTGTAAACCCTATGTCTGTGTTTATATACTACGCAGTTATAAGATAATCGCTAATTGATATGGAATATAATTCTACTTCCTAAAATATATCAATCAGATATCTTTTCTTCCAAGTATTCCATTCTTTACGGAATTCCTTCTTCATGCATATCTCTTCTTATGTTTATCTTGATCTCTTTCCTTTAATCAGCTACTGTCCTTATCTGATCGTCCTTCAGCACTTAAGTTCTGATATCTATCTTCTGTTGATTATCTCCTGATAACATAAGTACTGATATCCTTAATTCCTGACTTCCAGTATAAGTACTGATCAACAGTTAAGTATTGATTTATCCTGTTCAAGTAAGATCTGAAAGCTAAACATAAAATATATTAGCCATGACATTATCAAATATATCTAACAATCTCCCCCAACTTGTAAATTAACATAATATACAAGTTTAACAGATATTTGATGATGTCAAAAACATTAAGTACAAATGCATGAGAATTAGACTAGATAACTACAACTTACAGTCCTTAAAGCTTTTACCAATTTCAACTTCTGATAACAACTTCAGTCTGTATAAATATCAGAATTTAAGCAGTTGTAGATCTTCAACTTGGCTTCATCATTTTCTGATCTCTCTGATGTCAGGATTTGTTCTGAGATAGTTCTTCAACAAACATTTCTCAGCATATCTGAGTTCATCAATCATTCTCCTTTTGACATCTTTAAGCTCTGCAGTATCTTCACCAGTTTGAAAGATTGCAGCTCTGAGATCATTGATCTTTGCTTTTCTCAACTCCTGATCTAGTCTTATGACATAAGCTTTGTCAGACTCTAGATTGAATTCAAGTCCCTTAATACCAAGATATGTTCTGATCTGTGCAGTATTAGGCTTCATATCAACAATATCACCATTGTGATCTCTGTACTTTGGAACATATATGCTGTCAGACTTAACAGAATAAAGCCTTTTCTGTCTCTGAATCTGTTCTTTTAAGTAGTTTGCAGCAGTCCCTGTTATTCTGTCATCCACTTGAAGTAAGAAAAGTACATGCTCCAATTCTTCAAAATACTTCAATGGAATGGTATTTTGTCTTATATGATAAACCCTACCATCTGTCATGAAATACAACATGATGTATTCTTTCAAGTAGGTATGGTAAACCATCTATACAGATTCCAGTTGATTCAATCTCTCAGGAGTTGCTCCAATACCTGGTTCACTCAAGGAAGTTGGATCATTGGTAGTGTTGTGTACTCTTCTTTCATCAGCACTTCCCAATCCAGTTTTATCTCTAGCTTCCTTTCCAGTAACTACTCTTGCTTCAAAACCACTTGCAGTAGTCTTCAAAGATTGAGTCTGTTTTGCTTTAGTGAATCCTGGTAGGAGTGTCTTTGATCTATTTTCTGATATCAAGTTAACTTGAGCTATGTCAGAGGTTACTTGCTTCTTCTGAATATCAGAACTTACAATTTCTTGACTCTGAACAACTTGAGCCATGTCAGAGGTTGTTTTAAGAACTTTTCTTGAAGTCAGAGCAAGATCATCCTTTTCATCAGTAATTTCTTCTTCCTCAGGAGGTACATAAACCTTGATAGGTTCACCAACCTTTTCTTTACCCTTGGATCTTAGATCTATCTGTGGTTGTGATCTAGCCAATGTTGCATCAGTATGTATCCTTTCTTTGATCACAATGCCTTTGAGTTTTAGAAGTGATTTTTTACCAGAAGCTTCAGATTTAGATGTGACTTTCTCTGATTTAAGTCTGGCTTCTTCTTCCTTTAAACTTTCCAAGTCCATTCCTGGATTTTCTTGAAGAAATAACTGTCTTGACATTTCCTCATCAAGATCTAGAAGTTCATCAGAACTTATCCTTTTACCAGCAGCAGAACTTATTCTTCTCCCAGTATCAGAACTTGTCCTGTGACTAGCTTGTCTTGATGTAAACCTTCTACCTTGACTATGACCGCTACCCATTCCAGAGTATCCTTGATCATCATTTCCATCATCCTTTCCTTGCAGTGTCTTGTTAGTTTTGCATTTGGACTTAATTACCTTCTCCCCCTTTTTGGCATCAGCAGGTAGTAAAAGAGAGATAAGTAATTCCACTGAGGATTGGATTTCAGTAAGTTGCGATTGCTGAGAAGCTTGATTTGTCAGAATTTCATCAATCTGAGCTTGTTATTTCTCTTGAGTTTTCTCAATATAAGTAATCCTGTCAATGGTAGGTTGAAAGAACTTTTTCTTATCAATTTTCCAAACTTGTTCCTGTTTGATAAAGTTCTCCTGAATCTTGTGTAGCTCTGCATGAGTAGTTGAATGAAGACCTTGTAGATGTTTAGTACTCAATGCAGTGACTCTAAGCTGGGTTTTAAAATCATCAGAATTTAACATTTCATCAGCTTTAGTCAAGTGCTCAGCAAGATGTTTTTCAGTTGGAACACATGAAACTGAGTTCCATTCCTTAGTCCACTCCTGACCTGCAGGAGTTTCACTCCAAGGTACTGGTGCTTCCCCGGTAACAAACTTCTTTACCAGTTCAGACTTAGGAAGAGTCTATTGAGGAGTATGTCCTGAAGGACCTGCTTCATCAGCATCTACAGTTGGAGCAGCATCACCAGTATCTCCAGCATTTGCAGCATCAGAAGTTAAAGAATCAGTATCTTCTGATAAGACAACAGTGTGAGTAGCAATGGAGGCTTCAGCATCCTCTAATTGCTGATCTGATACTAAATTCTGATCAACAGCCATATCTTGATGCTCACCTAAAGTCTGATCATCAGCATCTTGATGCAGAGAAGGTGTTGTTGATAACTCTGGAGTTTGAACAGCATCAGTAACAGGTGTTGTGGAAGGATTATTTGTTGTTGGAGCTTCTAAGAGAAATAATTCAGACACAACCAAGTGTTGAACATCGATATCAGCACTTGTGCCTGGATCAACAAGAGACACAGATGGTGAGTTAGCCTTGTCAGATACAGCTTCCTGAGATGGAGTTGATGGAGAAGAAGTGACTGGAGCAAATTCCTTGTCTTGTGAGATCAGAGATTCCTGATCCCCTTCCTTAGCTGCTTCCTCTTCATCATCTGAAACTGGCCTTTGTGCCCTCTGTTTCTTGTACTTCCTTGTTGATTTGGATTCCTTGGGAGTTTCAGGAACTGTCATTCGTCTAAGCCTCTTGAGAAGCCTAGAACCCCCAATTTCAGAATCCTTCTGAGAAATCTCTTTCTCAGCTTCAGTTACAACAGGTTCTCTAGCAGGAACCGGTTCCTCAGAATCAGATTCATCTCTCAATGCAATCCTCCTTCTCTTTTGAGGTGTTTGAGGAACATTCTTTGTCCTCTTTGGCTTGGAAGATGAAGATTTCACAGTAGGTGCTGAAGATGAAGGTTGAGCAGTCTGTGAAGTGGAGAGATAGGATTTGAGATATGTTCTGAGGGTAGGTTGAGTAGAATGAGAGGTAGGTACTGAGATTGATGGATTTTGGGTGTTTGGAGTTGGTTGGACATCAGAGTAAACAGATCTATAAGTATCAGGATCAGCATTTACTAGGATATGTTTTACAGACTGAGGAATCTGTAATGGTCTAACCACTTTTTCTTAGTATCAGCATTTACCAGGTCATTAAAGTATCGTTTTGCAACCTTAAAAGGTGGGGTTTGGGTGCTGACTAAATGAGGTTCATCAGTACAATAAGTGTAAATAAGTTGACAGAATCTAGCAAAATAAACAACATCTCGATCCTCTGTCATCCTATCCCCAATAAAACCAATTAAAGCAGTTGCAAAATCAAAATGAGTTTGATTGATAATTGCATACCCGATGTGCTGACTCATAATTGGAATAGCATCAAAATTCGAACATTTGTTCCCAAAAGCTTTGGTGATGCAATCAAAGAAGAAACTCCATTCTCTTCTGATATTAGCCCGTTTCAACTGTCCAAGTTTCGTCAGACTCTTTTCATATCCCAATTCAGCCATTAACTCCCGAAGGGCTGAGTCCTCTGGAATTGAGAAAGTACAATCTTCTGGAAGATGTAAAGCCCTGCGTACTATACCAGAAGTGACTACAAAGGATGAATCACCCACTTGGAAGATAATACTGGGAGTTCCATGTTGACCACCATCATCAAAAAGTCCAGTCCTCCAAAACCTCAGAACTTGTTGGCTTGAAAAGAATTCAGGCTGTGTTAATGCATACCCAACCTCACTATGTGCAAGAAGATCTTGCATAAAGTGTAATTCAGATGGAGATTCAGTGTGATCAAGAACTGCAGCATAGTTGTTGGGGACAAACTTAGCTCCATCAATGATTAAATCCTTTGGTGCCATGTGAAAAAAAAAATTGAGATTCAAGTATGCCTGTTAGGTGTTTGATATAATGTTTGTATGAAAAACCAACGTGAGAAATAAAGAGAAAGAGAGTAAAAGTAAGGAGAGAGATAAAATATGAAGAAAATAAAAGATTAAAGAAATCTTCTCTCTGTTGTACTTATACTCTGAACAAAAATGTTACCGTTGGACACCTGTCAGACATGCAGTAATAACGGACAGTTACTGGGCTCGAGAAAACAAGAATCATTACTTACCCATTTGCCTAGTTTCAAGGAAAAACCGTTCCATCTATCAAGAGAAACAGTTTTAATTAAAAATTTAAACCGTTAACACTGATTGAATTATTTTTCACTGCATCATTAATATTCTGAAAATACATCACATGAAAATGACCAAGATAAATTAGATAAGTAAGTGCTGAAAACGAATCAGAACTTAATATAAAACAAAATTTATATGGTCAGCAGAATATCAATCAGGATTTATCAACACAAGATAAAATAACTCAGAGACAAAATCTTGAAGTAAAAACAACTTTCATTAATATATCAAGACAATACATTTATGAAATGGAAATTACATCAATACTTATACAAGATTTTCCCTAAGCTTCTAAACCGAACATCAACAGCCTTAGTCCTAGCTAAGAAGCCTGACAAAGCTGATGATGAAGAAAAATAGGAAGAAGACAAGATTAAATCATTTCTTCTTCTTCCTACTCTCGACAAACAGAATGGCGAGTCTGATGATTCGCTCTTGCTGGCGGAGAGCTTCCATCCTTTCCTCCTCCAATCGCTCCAGATGGCGAGGTAGTCCATATAGAAGAACAGGAGGTGTGTCAGTACCTCCTGTGGGACAGAGTCCCATATCTCCTCAGGAATGGCTGTGACATGCCATTCCTGCTGCCAGTCGGCACAGCTTAGCTCCATATTGAAGTTTTGGTAGTTCAAAAACATGTTGTATCTGACCATTGTGTTTTTGAAAAAAGAAGTATGAAGATAAGTGTGTGAGAAGAATTTGATGGAAAGACTGATGTGAAGTGGCTGCTTATATAGGCAAGAGAATGCCAGGAGACGCAAAGAAATTGAATGCTGACAGGTAGAATTAATTCTACCTTGTCTCCCTAGACTTTGAAAAAGAATAACATTCATTGGAAAGAGGAAACATGGTTTAAAGCGCACAAGAAACAAGTAACATTGGACTGTTCAGGTACAAATACCATTAACCCTAACCATAGTGACTATTAATCTTCCACTTCAACATATTCAATTATTAACTGAGACTGTTATCAAATTTTATTCACAGATAAGTCAAGTAAAACATTAGACTGTAATATCAGAACTTAGACTTATATCAGAACTTAACAGTCATCAGAACATAATTTCTTAACTCGAAAAAGGAATGCCCATCTTAGTAAATCCTCATACAAGTTCTGAGTTATAGACTTCAGAACTTAATCATTAGAACGTGTAACTAGAACTTATCCTCAGAATTTGTGCAAAATGACACAGTGACTGTTTATCTAAAATAACATAGACCACCACAGTAATTTTCATCAATCATATGGAGTGATTAGTGTGTGCATTAAGCTAAATAACAGACAAAGAGTAAAGTCTGAGTCACTTCAGTACATCTTAGAAATAAGGCATAACTAAAATTTTGCTAAAGAGCTGTCATTGTCCTGAAACCTACTGATGAATGAGTTCATGCTTGAGTCCACCTCAACTGTTTTGTGCTAATTTTATGCATCTTTTGAAATTCTATTTTACAGTGGCTTCTCAGTGTAAGTGAGTCACGACTGTTTATCAGAATTTATGCTATTATCAGAGTATTTCTCCAGTAATCATAGAGTGTGAAAAGTCACCAAGAAAATATTTTGCTTTTCTAATGCATATTTACTTAATACCAGCAATGCACTTGGGTCGTCCCTTCCACATTTTTACTCTAGATCTCAAAGGAGTACCTGATTTTATTCTTTGATCTTTTTGCTTTTTCTTTTGATAAGTGAGGTTTATCAGCACTTAGTACATTCAGCAGTTTTACTAGTATCAGATCTTAACAGATGAGTAGCATTATTCTAATTTGTGACTTAGTAATAAGATATACAAAGTAAACTTAACTAAGCTCAATTATCAGAATTTGCTAGTGTCATAAGATTTCCACTGAAATAATTACTTCTTACATGGAATCATTTGTTTATTGAAGACTACTAGATCAGTATCTAGCACAGTTATCCTCATAGGATTGAATAGGTACTTGAACAGACATATCACTTATCAGAGTTTAGAAACATATATCAGACAAGAGTCAGTACTTAAAGACATTTATCAATTAAGCACAGAATACACAATGACATTAATTATGTAAATACTGAGCATAAAGTCTGATAACACAGAACAAGACTAAGCAAATTTAGAGAAAGAACCTGAAACCATTCCAAGTTCATTTACCAATCTTGTAAAAGTAGCTTCACACAGTGGTTTTGTGAAGATATCTGCTAGTTGTTGATCTGTGGGAACAAAATGCAATTCCACTGTACCTTCATCCACATATTCCCTGATGAAGTGGTACCTGATGCTGATGTGCTTTGTCATAGAGTGTTGAACTGGATTACCTGTCATAGCAATAGTACTTTGATTATCACAGTAAATAGGGATTTTGAAATATGTTAACCCATAATCCAGTAACTGATTCTTCATCCAAAGAATCTGTGCACAACAGCTTCCTGCAGCAATATACTCTGCTTCTGCAGTTGATGTGGTAATTGACTTTTGTTTCTTGCTGTACCAAGAAACCAATCTGCCTCCAAGAAATTGACAGCTTCCACTTGTGCTTTTCCTGTCAATTTTGTAACCTGCAAAATCTGTATCTGAGTAACCTATTAGTTTAAAATCTGATTCTCTAGGATACCATAATCCCAGAGTAGCTGTTCCTTTAAGATACTTAAAGATTCTTTTTACAGCTGTTAAGTGAGGTTCTCTTGGATCTGCTTGAAATCTTGCACAAAGACAGGTAGCATACATGATATCAGGTCTACTAGCAGTTAGATAGAGTAGAGAGCCAATCATACCTCTGTAGTCAGTAATATCTACTGATTTACCGGTATCCTTATCCAGTTTTGTTGCAGTGGCCATTGGAGTGGATGCACTTGAACAATCTTGCATTCCAAATTTCTTCAGCAAGTTTCCGGTGTACTTGGTTTGACAAATAAAAGTGCCTTCCTCATTCTGCTTGACTTGAAGGCCCAGAAAATAGCTAAGTTCCCCCATCATACTCATCTGATATCTTGACTGCATTAGTTTGGCAAACTTTTTGCAAAGTTTGTCATTTATAGATCCAAAAATGATATCATCAACATAAATCTGGACCAGAAGTAAGTCCTTTCCATGGTTGAGGTAGAACAGTGTTTTGTCTATTGTCCCTCTGTTGAATCCACTTTCCAGAAGAAACTGAGTTAAAGTCTCATACCATGCTCTAGGAGCTTGCTTAAGTCCATAAAGTGCTTTATCAAGCCTGTAGACATAATCTGGATGTTTGGTATCTACAAAACCTGGAGGTTGTTCAACATATACCTCCTCCTCCAATTCTCCATTGAGAAAAGCACTTTTCACATCCATTTGAAAGACAGTAAACTTTTTGTGAGCAGCATAAGCCAAGAATATCCTTATGGCTTCTAACCTAGCAACTGGTGCAAATATTTCATCATAATCAATTCCCTCCTGTTGAGAATATCCTTTTGCAACCAGCCTTGCCTTATTCCTTGTAATTATGCCATCACTATCAGTTTTGTTTCTGAATACCCACTTTGTACCAACAACAGATCTATTCTTTGGTCTTGGCACTAGGGTCCAGACTTTGTTTCTTTCAAATTCATTCAACTCTTCCTGCATTGCTTGCACCCAATCAGCATCTTCAAGAGCTTCTTCCACTTTCTTTGGCTCAGTCTGAGAGAGAAAAGAATTGTAAAGACATTCATTTGAAGTACCTGTTCTAATTCTGACACCTGCATCAGGATTTCCAATTATCAAATCAGGTGTATGTGATTTTATCCACTTCCTTGCAGATGGAAGGTTTTCTCTAGAACTGGATGTTCCCCCATGATCCATGTTATCTTCATTTTCATTTTCTGATGCTCCCCCTGAAACTATGCTCTCTGAGTTGGAGTCTTCAGTATTTAAATTTTCAGCACTATCAGAACTTGGCTTATCAGAACTTGACGAATCAGAATTTGAAGAGCCAGATGTATGTTCTGATGTTTCTTGAGCTGTGGTAGGATCTTGAGTATGCTCCCCCTGCATCGGTGCATCTTCCCTTGGCGTAGCCACCACAGTTTCAATAACATCAGAGTTTATTCCATCAGAGTTTACAGTATCAGGACTTAGACTTTCAGGATTTTCAGTATCAGAATTTGAGTCTTCATTTTCAAATCTCAGCTGATCATGGTCAATGAAATCTTGAAGACCAGTAATCTTCTTGTCATCAAAAGAGATATTGATAGATTCCATGACTACTTTTGTTCTCAAATTATAGACTCTAAAGGCTTTTGTGGAAAGTGGATATCCAACAAAGATTCCTTCATCAGCTTTTAGATCAAACTTTGATAGCTGTTCAGTATGAGTCTTGAGAACAAAACACTTGCATCCAAATACATGAAAGTATTTCAGATTTGGCTTCTTTTTCTTCACCATCTCATATGGTGTTTTTCCATGCTTGTTAATGAGTGTTGCATTTTGAGTAAAACAAGTAGTCTGCACAGCTTCAACCCAGAAATAGATTGGAAGCTTTGCTTCTTCAAGCATTGTACGTGCAGCTTCAATGAGAGTTCTATTCTTCCTTTCAACAACTCCATTTTGTTGTGGAGTTCCAGGAGCAGAAAATTCCTGCTTTATTCCATGGCTTTTGCAGAACTCTTCCATTTTCAAATTCTTGAACTCAGTGCCATTATCACTCCTTAAAACTTTCACAGAATCTTTGACCATTTTATCTAGATGTTTGACATGATCAATCAAGATTGATGCAGTTTCACTTTTTGTATGCAAGAAATACACCCATGTGTATCTGGTGAACTCATCCACTATGACCAACGTATACTTCTTCTTTGCAATAGACATGACATTTACTGGACCAAATAGATCAACATGTAGTAGATGATAAGGCTCAAGAATTGATGATTCAGTCTTGCTCTTGAATGAAGATTTTCATTGTTTGGCTTTCTGACATGAATCACAAAGACCATCAGGAGCAAATACTGTGTTTGGAAATCCTCTCACAAGATCTTTCTTGACCAGTTCATTTATATTGTTGAAATTTAAATGAGAGAGTTTCTTATGCCAATTCCAGCTTTCTTCAATTAATGCTCTACTCATCAGACAGATTGCAGAACCATCAGTACTTGTTAAAAGCTTAGCTTCATAAATGTTACCACGCCTGTATCCTTTCAGAACAACTTTGCCTTTAGATTTACTCACAATTTCACAGTGTTCTTCAAAGAAATCAACATGATAACCTCTGTCACATATTTGACTTATACTCAGTAGGTTGTGTTTAAGTCCTGAGACCAGAGCTACTTGTTTAATTATGACATTTCCAAGATTGATATTGCCATATCCCAATGTCTTTCCAATGTTGCCATCTCCATAAGAAACACTTGGGCCAGCTTTCTCCATAAAGTCTGATAGCAGGGCCTTATTTCCAGTCATATGTCCTGAACATCCACTGTCCAGAACTATAATATTTTTCCTGTTGCCCTGCAATCACAAAGACCACTAATTATTAGTTTTAAGGACCCAGACTTGCTTGGATCCTTTGGCCTTATTAAGTTTGTTAACATTTGCAGCGGATTTAGCATCAGAGTTTATGTTAACATTTTTCTTATCAGAACTTACACTATCAGACTTTGAATCAGAATTTACACTAGAAGGAACAATGGAAACTTTCTTCAAAGAAGGTTTTATTTGATAATAATCATAGTACAAGCTATGATATTCCTTACAAGTATAAATGGAATGCCATAAACTACCACAATGAAAACAAGGATTTTGTGGTTTGTATCTAACAGACTGACTCTTAACTCCTGACTTTGAAGGTAAGGAGTTAATATTCTTATTCTTCCTGCAAAAAGAAGCCAGATGGTTAGAACTTCCACAGTTATGACATGTTTTCCTAGAAGCATCAGGAACAGGTTTATAATTATTGCTTTTATTCACACCTTCCTTTCCATTCCTATTTTTCCTAGGTGATTTTACCTTGTTTGCATTCTTAACATCTTTCAGCTTATGCTTAAGCCGCTTCTTTGTCATTAAGCCTATGTTCACTTCAGCTGTCTTTTCCTGTTTTAGTTTGTCAGAAGTTAATTTCTTTGTAACTTCTGATTTTTCATTTTCAGACTTTACAGTTACAAACTTAACAGGTTTTAACTTTGGCTTTTGCTTATCAACAGACTTAATTTCTTCAGTTCCTTTATCATTCTTATCTTCTCCATAACCTAAGCCCTCTTTCCAGTTTCCACTACTTAGCAAATTTTGAGTTGTTTTGCATGAGTTAGTCCAAGTCCTGATAATCTCTCTTTCCTTTTCTAACTCAATTTTTAGAGATTCATTTATTTTTAGCACTTCATTCCTAACATAAAAAGCATCATCTCTATCCTTCTGAGTTTGATGGAACATGACTAACTCTTTTTCTAAGAAATCATTTCTTTTCTTAAATGCAAGATTTTCAGAAGTTAATCTTTCACATGTTAAAGTTTGATCTCTATAACTAACAAACATGGTTTTAAGATATCTTCTCAACTCATTAATATCATCAGTATGAAAAGCATTAGTAGTCTGAGGTACCTTTGTTTCAGCAGCTTCAGAACTGCTCTCAGCACTTTCTTTATCAGCATTTGCCATCAATGCATAGTTTTCCTTACTTTCAGAGTCTGAGGTGTATGTCCAGCTTTTCTGCTTTGTGACAAGAGCCTTGCCTTTGTCACCTTTTACCTTCTTGCAATCAGGAGATATGTGGCCTTTCTCACCACAGTTATAGCATTTAACATTGGTGTAATCTCCTCTGTCAGACTTTCCTCCCCTGCCTTCAGATCTTCTGAAATTCTTCTTATCAGAACTTATGCCTTTCCTGGAAAACTTCTTTCCCTTCCTGAACTTCCTGTATGCAATCTTTGTGATTCCTTTCACCATAAGAGCACACAGCTTCATCATCTCCTCATCAGCATCAGTCTCAGGCAAGCTTTCGAAATCTGAGTCATCATCACTCTCAGAACTTGATGACTCAGTATCAGACTTTATGAAAAGAGCTTTACCCTTGTCTTTCTTTGAGGAAGCTGCTTTGGGGAATTCTTCTTCAGCCTTAAGAGAAATTGTCCTTGACTTTCCTCCTTTCCTCTTGCTTCTTTGTTCCATCTCCAGCTCATGAGTCTTGAGCATTCCATAGATTTCATCAAGAGTTGTTTCATCAAGATTGTAGTTGTCTCTTATTGTCGTTGCCTTCAAATCCCAGCATTCAGGAAGAGCTAACAGGAACTTAAGGTTTGAATCTTCAAGATAATACTCTTTATCAACCAATGACAAATCATTCAAAAGTTTGACAAATCTATCATATAAATCATTCAATGACTCATTAGTCTTTGAGTCAAAGTGTTCATACTCTTGAGTGAGTATTGTCTTCCTGTTCTTCTTAATTGTGTCAGTTCCCTGACACCTTGTTTCCAGAGCATCCCATATCTCCTTAGCAGTCTTGCATTTGATTACCCTGTTTGACATTACATTATCAATGGCACTATGCAGTAAGTGTCGTACCTTAGCATCCTTAGCAATTGATGCTATGTCTTCAGCAGTATAATCATTATTCTCCTTTGGTACGGTCTTTGCTGCTTCACCTGCAACTGCAACAGCGAGCTTGGTTGGTTTGTGAGGGCCTTCCTTGATTCTATCAAGGTATTCTGGATCTGTTGCTTCCAGGAACATGGTCATCCTTACCTTCCATATGGGATATTCAGATGGTCTCAGTATGGGAACTCTGATGGTCTCATACCGACTCTGAATTTGTATCTTTGGTGGTTCCTCAGTTTTGGTAGGCTTAGTTGGAGTTTCCGTGTCCGACATGATTGTGTTTGGATCTTTAACTGTATGTATGTTAACAGATAGGCTCTGATACCAATTGTTAGGTCACACACACACTGTAGAGGGGGTGAATACAGTGTATAGTACACTCAAATCGAACTTTAAGAACTTAAGTAACAGAAAACAAACTTTATTAAAACAATAAACTCTGTTACAGTATGGAACTGTTACCTCTCAGTGATGAACAAATATCACGAGAGCTGCTAGGGTTATAATGAATAATCTTCTCTAATAATGATAACACTTATAGTGTAAACCCTATGTCTGTGTTTATATACTACACAGCTACAAGATAATCGCTAATTGATATGGAATATAATTCTGCTTCCTAAAATATATCAATCAGATATCTTTTCTTCCAAGTATTCCATTCTTCACAGAATTCCTTCTTCATGCATATCTCTTCTTATGTTTATCTTGATCTTCTTTCCTTTAATCAGCTACTGTCCTTATTTGATCGTCCTTCAGCACTTAAGTTCTGATATCTATCTTCTGATGATTATCTCCTGATAACATAAGTACTGATATCCTTAAGTCCTGACTTCCAGTATAAGTACTGATCAACAGTTAAGTACTGATTTATCCTGTTCAAGTAAGATCTGAAAGCTAAACATAAAACATATTAGTCATGACATTATCAAATATATCTAACAGGCGTCCATGATAGTGAAGTGGCTCAGTGGGAGTCCATCAAATGCATAAGTGGCTGAGTGGCAGTCCAGCATAAGGTCCTATTGCGACCAGGGTGATGACCAGTGGGGAATTCGTCCATCTACTAGTAGAAAAGGTTACTTATTGGTATCTTTGCCTGATCAGCAAGATATCAGGTTTATGCCAAAATTCTTTCCTTTCCAAATTTATTGGATATTGCAATTCTGTTCATACTTTACATGACAGAGGTTTTCAGGAAACGTATGTATATATAGGTGTATATATATATCGGGACTTAATGAAGTATATCATACTTCATTTCCTTCAAAATATTTCAAAGATTGAATTTATTCAAGTCTTATCTTGTAGTCTCATCAGTGTGATGAACTTTTGAAACTAGTTATAACTTGAACGGTGGTAGTTCAAGTAGTATGTGGAAAAGATATAAGTATATTGGAGTATCTTGTAACTTCATCTTTTAAACTTATATCTAGTAAATGATTATCTTATGCATGACAAAGATTTTCAGAAAAACGTTGAGACAAGGTTAGATATATGAGATCACCTTGCAACGATATTTTTATACAGTTATACACTGGAACTCTGTGTGTATTATGCATGGAAGAGGACTTCCAAGATTTTGAAAAGTATATATGTATATATACTGAATATTTTGTGACTTCATCGCATTAAGATATCAAACTTGGTTCATTTCTTTTGACCAAGACTTTCATGAGTACTATGAAAAGGCTCATATATTGTTAATCATTATAAATACTATTTTGGTGGGCTTGCTGCTCACCCTTGCTTTTTTCTTTCATCACACAACATCAGATAGACAAGATGAACAGGACCAAGCTTCCAATTCGCAAGCGGTTAGAAAATGTTCCGCAGTTTTCTGGAAGCGTTGATGCCGCCGTAGCTGAGGTAGGAGCTACCAATAGGCTAGGTTTTCAACTATTGATAAACCAGACTTATGTATGATATGAATTGTAATAATGGCAAAGAAATATAAATTTATTCAGAAAACCTTTTAAGGTGTATTGGCTGATAATTGTGGAATAAAATGACTTGTGATTATTTTTGGATGTTCATCTCTGAGACTATAACTTGTGGTGTGTGTGTTTATTGTGGGGTCACAGTACAGAGTAGTTGATTAATTATTAAGATTGGGTGTTATTAAGGAAAATGGAACTCGTGACAACCCGGATCCTCGACCCCGGATTTGGGGGTGTTACAACAGTTATGTATGCACCTTTGTATAGAATCTGTAGTGGCATATAAGCCATGTTGACTTTAACTAGATATGCAGAATAGGTTGATTAATTGTACATAAATGATGTCTTGTAATTCTGTATAAGTGAAGTGAAGTCATATACTTGATTGCTACCCGACGGATAACCTACAAAGCAACCGACGGATGATCAACAACCCGACGGATGATCATGTACTCAACTAATAAAGAATTCAAACAGCAGTTGAATAGTGAAAGCTGAGCACAACCGTCGAGATGTATACAAATCTACTGTGGAAGCCCATTAACCAGGTAATAGAGGACGAAAAGCAGCAAAGCATAAGACTGATAGTTTTTATATTTGTTCAGTCTTTTTGACTTTTTAATTTTGGTGATATATAAACCAAGAATGTAGCAAATAGAAAGAGTGAGCTGAGAAACACAAAAAACAGAGAAATCTTTGTAAGCAGAATTATTAGCATTTCCTGTATTCTCAGCAATTCAATTTGTAAGCAGCTGTGAGCATTCCTGTACACAGAGTCCTCTCGATATATAATATATATCTCTGGTGGAATTGTTTAAATCCACCAGAAAGTTTTTAAATACTCTTGTTTTTAATTACTTATGTTTTGATTCAATTAAGTTTCTATTCCGCATTGTGTTAATCAAAACACTTATATCTATATTCGAGTTGAACATTTTAATTTTAAGAAAAAGGTTCAAGAATTCCATTCAACCCCCCTTCTGTAATTCTTGCTATATTGTTAAGGGACTAACAATAAAAATTTTATAATTTTTAAACTATTTTTGAAATGCAACTCGTACCCATATCTCACAATTAACGAACCGAGCTGCACTTAAAATAAATTCAGAAAATCACGAAACTAGTCTTAAAATGTTAAAAATATCTCAAAGTGTATAAAAACATAAATTTTATAATTTTAAAATAATTTTTGAAATATAATTTATACCCGCTTTTATCAATAAAATGAAATAACGCGCGGGTGAAATTGATCCCAAAAATTTTCAAAATAATTTTGAAATTTTCGGAATATTCCAAAGTTGAATAAATATGAGTTTCATAATTTTTAAAGAATTCTAAAATTAAATATAGATTTTACAAATAATTGATGAAATATTGATTTCTAAAGTTTATAAAATCCTAAAAATAATTTTTGAAATTATAAAATCATAAAAATAATTTTAGAGACATTCCAAATATATATGCAAATAAATTTGCATTAAATTCACTTTTAAAAGTGAAAACAATCAAGTACAATTCCGTAACTAATTACGAGGACAACTCGATACACCATAATTCACACATACATAATAATAAAACAACACCGAGCTGAAAAAAACTATACACATAGTTTATTTATTTAATAATACCACAATTACACATTTAAATAATATAAAAATACACGAGTCGTTATATCTACTATAGAATAAATTTAAACAAGAGTCCACCTAATAGTTTGTGCTCATTTTATGCATCTTTTGACATTCTTTTTACACTGGCTTCTCAGTGTAAGTGAGTCACAACTGCTATCGGAATTTATGCTATTATCAGAGTATTTCTCTAGTAATTAGAGAATGTGAAAAGTCACCAAAAAAAATTATTTGCTTTTCTAATGCATATTACTTAATACCAGCAATGCACTTGGGTCTTCGCTTTCACATATTTACTCTAGATCTCAAAGGAGTACCTAATTTTGATTTCTTTTCTTTTCTTCAGATAAGTGAGGCTTATCAAGCATGTAGTTAATCCTTAAGATTTCTGACATCAGAATTTGACAGATAAGAATCAAAAATCTAGTTTTGACTTAGTAATAAGATACACAAAGTAAACTTGACTAAGCTCAAAATCAGAATTTTCTTGTGTAATAGTTTTCCACATAAATAACTAATTCAAACATGGGATTTCTAGTATGTTAAAGACTGCTAGGTCAGCATCTAGCACAGTAATCCTCATTGGATTGAATAGTCACGAAATATTCAAAATACTATCAGAGTATATAGAATCACATCAGATAACAATCATTATTTAATATATTACAGTTTAAGCACATATTACATAGAGATAAGACAATCTGTAAACACTGATCATAAAGTCTGATGCATGAGAACAAAAACTAAGCAGATATTAAGAAAGAACCTGAAACCATTCCAAGTTCATTTACCAGTCTTGTAAAAGTAGCTTCACATAGTGGTTTTGTGAAGATATCTGCTAGTTGTTGATCTGTTGGAACAAAATACAGTTCCACTGTACCTTCCATCACATGTTCCCTTATGAAATGGTACCTAATGCTGATGTGCTTTGTCATTGAGTGTTGAACTGGATTACATGTCATAGTAATAGCACTTTGATTATCACAATAATGGATATTTTAGAAAATTTTAACCCATAGTCCCGTAACTGATTCTTCATCCAAAGAATCTGTGCACAATAGCTTCCTGCAGCAATATATTCTGCTTCTGCAGTTGATGTGGAAATTGATTTCTATTTCTTGCTAAACCAAGAAACCAATCTACCTCCAAGAAATTGGCAGCTTCCACTAGTGCTTTTCCTGTCTATTTTGCATCCTGCAAAATCTGCATCTGAGTAACCTATTAGCTTAAAATCTGATTCTCTAGGATACCACAATCCTAGATCAGCTGTACCCTTGAGGTACTTAAAAATTCTTTTCACAACTATTAGATGAGGTTCTCTTGGATCAACCTGAAATCTTGCACAAAGACATGTAGCATACATGATATCAGGTCTACTAGCAGTTAAATAGAGTAAAGAGCCAATCATACCTCTGTAGTTAGTAATATCTACTGATGCTCCAATATCTTTATCTAACTTGGTTGCAGTGGCCATGGGAGTGGATGCAGTTGAACAGTCTTGCATTCCAAATTTCTTGAGTAAATTTCTGGTGTACTTGGATTGATTTATGAAAGTACCTTCTTTATTTTGCTTGACTTGAAGTCCTAGAAAATAACTAAGTTCTCCCATCATACTCATTTGATATCTTGACTGCATTAGCTTTGCAAACCTTTCACAGAGTTTGGCATTTGTAGAACCAAAGATGATATCATCAACATATATCTGTACCAAAAGTAAGTCCTTTCCATGGTTGAGGTAGAACAATGTTTTATCAATTGTGCCTCTGTTAAATCCACTTTCCAGAAGAAATTGAGCTAAAGTCTCATACCATGCTCTTGGAGCTTGCTTAAGGCCATAAAGTGCTTTATCAAGTCTGTAAATATGATTAGGAAAATTTGGATCTATAAATCCTGGAGGTTGTTCAACATATACCTCTTCTTCCAATTCTCCATTAAGAAAAGCACTTTTCACATCCATTTGAAAGACTTTAAACTTCTTGTGAGCGGCATAAGCCAAAAAGATTCTTATGGCTTCCAATCTAGCAACCGGTGCAAATGTTTCATCATAATCAATACCCTCATGTTGAGAGTAGGCTTTAGCAACCAGCCTTGCTTTATTTCTTGTAAATATGCCATCACTGTCAGTTTTGTTTTTGAACACCCATTTTGTGCCAACAATTGAACTGTTCTTTGGTCTTGGCACTAGAGTCCAGACTTTATTTTTTTCAAATTCATTGTAACACCCCCAGATCCGGGGTCGGGGATCCGGGTCATCACGAGTTCCATTTCCCTTAATAATACTTAATCTTAACAATCAACCAACTGCTACGTACTGTGACCCCACAATATACACACACACACCACAAGTTATAGTCCCAGGGATGAATACCAAAAATCACACAAGTCATTTTTATTCCACAATTAAAAGCCATTACATCTTAAAAGGGTTCTGAATAAATTTACATATTCCTTGCCATTATTAAAATTCATATTATACATAAGTCTGGCACATCGAAAGTTGAAAGCCTAGCCTATTGGTAGATCCTACCTCAGCTACACGGTATCAACGCCTACAGGAAACTGCGGAACATTTCCTATCTGCTCGCGAATTGGGAGCTTGATCATGTTCATCTTGTCTATCTGTTGTTGTGTGATGAAAGAAGAAAGCAAGGGTGAGCAACAAGCCCACCGAAATAATATGTATAATAATTAACAATATATGAGCATTCTCATAGTACTCATGAAAGTCTTGGTCAAGAAGAAATGAACCAAGTTTGATATCTTAACGCGACCAAGTCGCAAAATATTCAGTATATATGTATATATATACTTTTCAAAATCTTAGAAGTCCTCTTCCATGTATAATATACATAAAGTTCCAGTTTATAACTGTATAAAAATATCGTTGCAAGGTGATCTCATATATCTAACCTTGTCTCAACGTTTTTGTGAAAATCTTTGTCATGCATAAGATAATCATTAACCAGATATAAGTTGAAAAGATGAAGTTACAAGATACTCCAATATACTTATATCTTTTCCGAATACTACTTGAACTACCACCGTTCAAGTTATAATTAGTTTCAAAAGTTCATCACTTTGATGAGACTACAAGACAAGATTTGAATAGATTCAATCTTTGAATATCATTATAAATAATGAAGTTACGAGATACTTCATTAAGTCCCGATATATATACACCTATATATATACATTTCATACACTCCTTGAAAACCTCTATTATGAAAATTATAAACAGAGTTGCAATATCCAATGAATTTGGAAAGGAGAAAATCTTGGCATAAACCTGATATCTTGCTGATCAGGAAAAGATACCAATAAGTAACCTTTTCTACTAGTAGATGGACGAATTCCCAACTGGTCATCACCCTGGCCGCAATAGGACCTTATGCTGGACTGCCACTCAGCCACTTACGCATTTGATGGACTCCCACTGAGCCACTTACACTTTCATGGACGCCCACTGAGCCCATGTTGCTTATGCCGACTCAATAGATGGACTTACTTCCCGAACGTTGGGTAAGTAATCAATTCATTTATCAAAACAGCAACCTCGTTGCGAATATAAAATACACCACAGAGCCGGATCCCTCAGGTTTTGAGCGAATATTTAAATCCCATTCGAAAGGACAATCTTAAATATAAAAATGAGTTTTGGGATCCGCTCTAACTTTTAGAAAATCATTTTGAAGACTCGAAAACATTTTTAAGAATGTTTGGAGTAATGCTGATTTAATAAATTAAATCAGTACCAATATATTTAGAAAATATTTGAATATTATTATTTAAATAATATTCCCATAAAGAATAATCTTTATAAAAATAATTGAAGTAGAAGTTTTAAAACTCATACTTGGAATGAATATTAATAACCAAAGATATACTTATACGAAAGTATGATCTTTATTTGAATAATCGAAAATAAGTTTGATTATCGAAACATTATTCTTTAATAAAATAAAGAATATTAATTAGTAAATAAACAGAGTCATAAGTCCTCGAATGAATATTCAACTAATATTCATTAATTAAAGTAAACGGAGTCATAAGTCCTCGAATGAATATTCAACTAATATTCATTAAATAAAATAAAGTTATCGAATAAAACTTATTCGATTAATAGTTCTAAAAAAATATATCAATATATATATATATAATATACTCGGGAACATCGACTCCCGGTTTTAGAAAATGTTCACCTTTGTGTCCCCTATACTAAGGGTATACGCAACTACTGCTTATCTCTAGCATAGGTATTATGCAACTATAAGCATTTGAATCAACAATTAGATATCAAGATTACGAAACAAGCATGCATATATATCATATCAACATGCTCCAATATATCGCAAGATTTGCTAATAACAATCATGCACTTATCACAAGATAATGCATATACATATATACATCACAACAACAGTATAACGGGTAGAAAACTTGTCTGAGCGACTGGGGGTGGTAAAAGGCCTGGGACGAGTCTGGTAACCTATAAACAACATATAAGTTGGAATTAAACCAAAGTCGCTTAAGAATCTAGACTTTAACCAATTAGACTCTAACGCTTGCTTTTGCGCTTAACGATTCACTTACGTCGCTCGAGTACCCTCAGCTCCACCATTTTTAATAAATTAACCATTAAGAGTTTTAAGGCGATTCTTTCGCGAGTGCCTTACCAACTTCCTAATACACTTTACATAAAAGTCTCATACTCCAATTAGTCCTTGAAGCTCTTTATCCTATGTTTCAAAGTAAGGCGAGGGGTAATGGTTCGTTCGCGAAACGCCGTTTCTTAAAATGGTCGTTTCTCCTAAACCGTACATCGGATTCAAACGAACCACATATCAAAACGAAGCTCGTAACATGAACTATCTAATAATGGCAATGGTTAAAACCTAACAGTGAGTTCTCGGGTCCTGATGTTAAGAACAAAACAGTATAAAGTAAATCGGACATTACGACGACTATGTTTACGCGATTACCAAATTTTATCCTACTCCAAATCAACCACAATTCAATCACAATTCAACCATACAACCAAACTCCATCCATACATTACTAAAACAGCCCCAACACCTCAAGTTCTCCAATTTATATTATTCTCAAACATGAACTAAAACTATTCTTAAGTTCATTAACTAATAACCAAGATTTACAACTCCAAAAACATCACAAAACCAACTAATCTCTACATATTCAATCACCATGCTTCTCATGAACTATCCTACTCATAATAAGCTCTTAATATTCAATAACAATGCTAGGTTAAGAGATTATACCTTCCTTGGTGAGTGAGAGTAACTAAGGAGCTTGGAATCACCCTTGAAAGTCCTTACCAAAGCTTAATCTAACCAAAAACACAAGATCAAAAAATTTAAATTTCTTGAAAACAATATTCACTCTCTTCTTAAATGATTTATTGAAAGAGATTGTGAAGGAATTTGGAGCTTAAACTCCTAGGATAGCCATAACTAATCATAAGGAACCTTGGATAATTACCTTGTAATTTAATAATGGTTGGATCTTGGATTTTGAAATTTTCCTCTTTGAAAAAGAAGAAAAGCCGAGAGCTTTGTTGCTTGAAATGAAGTCAAGATGTGTTTTTGTGTTTGTGATTTGTTTTGCTTGGTTTCTAGGTTTTTGTTTTGTTTAATTACCCTTTTAACCATGTAAAATTGTGTGGTTAATAATCAACCACACTTCCTTCCTTTTTGGTCATGCTTAGATCATAAATCTTATGTCATCTTCCCATGCTTGTCCTCTTCTTATTGCTTTGATGACATCATCCTCACTAACCTCTTTGATTAGCTTCTAATTACTTGGCTAATGACCGCTGATTTGTTATATGGTTCGCTTAACTTTCGTTCTCGTTTATCGTTTGAGGGATCATACCCGGGATCTCATTACTTGGGTTCCCTTAACCTTTCTCAATACATTATATTCCTTTTATGATCCTCTCTTATAATCCTTGAATTTAAATCCTTTTTATCCTGTTCCCTTATACTCAATTCTTTCGGTATCTGGTGGATTTTCGGGAAAAATCAAAGTGTTCGAATTTGGATTCTGACAATCTTTACATACACTTATATCCCATATAAAGTACTAATAAGATCTCAGAATAACAATAGAAGAACCTATACATAGTGTGGCATGGAAAGTTTTCTTATTCAGCATAATCAGCAAAACACTATTCATAAGGGTTACTAAAAGTTCAAAAATTTGGGGTTATTACATTCATTAACTCTTCCTGCATTGCTTGCACCCAATCAGCATCTTGAAGAGCTTCTTCCACTTTCTTTGGTTCAGTCTGAGATAGAAAGGAATGATAAAGACATTCATTTGATGTTGCAGTTCTAATTCTGACACCTGCTTCAGGATCTCCAATTATTAAGTCAGGTGTATGTATTTTAGTCCACTTCCTTGCAGATGGAAGTTATTCTCTAGAACTGGATCCTCACCCATGATCCATGTTGTCTCCATCAGCATTTTCTGATGCTCCTCCTGTAGTTATGCTCTCTGAGACTTCAGAATTTGAGTTGGATCTTTCAGGATTTTAAGAATCAGAGTTTCCAGAATTATCAGAATTTGGCTCATCAGAATTTGATGAATCAGAACTTGAAGAGCCAGTGATAGGTTCTGATGCTTCTTGAGAGTCTTGAGTTGTGGTAGGATCTTCAGCTTGCTCCCCCTGAACAGGTGCATTTTCCCTTGGAGTAGTTATCACAGTTTCAATGACATCAGAATTTAACCCGTTAGAACTTACAGGATCAGGATTTAAGCCATCAGAATTTACAGAATCAGAATTTAAATCTTCATTTTCAAATCTCAGCTGATCATGATCATTGAAATCTTCAAGTCCAGTAATCTTCTTATCATCAAACGATACATTGATAGATTTCATGACAACCCTTGTTCTTAAATTGTAGAGTCTGAAGGATTTTGTGGAAAGTGGATATCCAACAAAAATTCCTTCATCAGCTTTTAGATCAAATTTTGACAAGTGTTTTGGATGAATCTTAAGAACGAAACACTTACATCCAAATACATGAAAGTATTTCAGATTTGGCTTCTTTTTCTTCACCATCTCATATGGTGTTTTCCATGCTTGTTTATGAGTGTAGAATTCTGTATAAAACAAGCAGTCTACACAGCTTCAGCCCAAAAGTAGGTTGGCAGCTTTGCTTCATCAAGCATAGTTCGTGCAGCTTCAATGAGAGTCTTATTCTTACTTTCTACAACTCCATTTTGCTGTGGAGTTCCAGGTGCAGAAAATTCCTGCTTAATTCCATGCTCTTTACAGAACTCTTCCATAATTGAATTCTTGAACTCAGTGTCATTATCACTTCTTATGATTTTAATAAAATCTTTGACCAATTTGTCCAGCTGTCTGACATGATCGGTTAGAGTAGATGTAGTTCCATTCTTCTTGTGCAAGAAATACACCCAAGTGTATCTTGTGAACTCATCCACTATAACCATAGAATATTTCTTCTTTGCAATGGACATGACATTGAATGGACCAAATAGATCAACATGCAGTAGGTGATAAGGCTCAAGAATTGAGGATTCAGTTTTGCTCTTGAATGAAGATTTTCTTTGTTTTGCCTTTTGACATGAATCACAAAGGCCATTAGGAGCAAATACCGATTTTGGTAGTCCTCTCACAAGATCTTTCTTTACTAGCTCATTTATGTTGTTAAAATTTAAATGAGAGAGTCTCTTGTGCCAATTCCAACTTTCTCCAATTGATGCTCTACTCAACAGACAGATTGCAGAACCATCAGAACTTGTTGAAAGTCTGGCTTCATAAATTTTACCATGCCTGTAACCTTTCAAAACCATTTTACCTGTAGAATTTCTTACAGCTTCACAGTGTTCTTCAAAGAAATCCACATGATAACCTCTGTCACAGATTTGACTCACACTTAGCAGATTGTGTTTGAGTCCTGAGACAAGAGCTACTGATTCAATGATGACACTCCCAAGATTGATATTGCCATATCCCATAGTTTTTTCCATGTTGCCATCTCCATAAAAACTCCTGGGTTAGCTTTCTCTGCAAAGTCTGATAGCAGGGCTTTATTTCCAGTCATATGTCCTGAACATCCACGGTCAAGAACTAGGATGTTTTTCCTGTTGCCCTGCAATCACAAAGACCACTATTGGTTAGTTTTAAGGACCCAGACTTGCTTGGATCCTTTGGTCTTTTTAAGTTTGTTAGCATTTACAGCGGATTTAGTTTCAGAGTTTATGCTAACTTGCTGTTTATCAGACTTTATATCAGAATTTGCATCAGAACTTACACTAGAAGGAATTACACTAAATTTTCTTCAAAGAAGGTTTTATTTGATAATAATCATAGTACAAACTATGATATTCCTTACAAGTATAAATGGAATGCCATAAACTACCACAATAAAAATAAGGATTTTATGGTTTAAATCTAACAGACTGACTCTTAACTCCTATTTTAGGAGGTAAAGAGTTTATATCTTTATTTTTCCTGCAAAAAGAAGCAAATGGTTAGAGTTTCCACAATTGTAACATTTCTTTCTAGGAGCATTAGGAATACGCATATAATTATTGCTTTTATTCACACATTCTTTTCCATTCCTATTTTTCCTAGCTTCATTTACCTTGTTCACATTTCTAATCTCTTTCAGCTTATGCTTAAGCTGCTTCTTAGTCATTAAGCCTATGTTTACTTCAGCTGGTTTATCCTGTTTTAATTTGTCAGAAGTTGGATTTTCTTTTACTTCTGTCTTAGAATCTTTCATCTTTTCAGAATCAGACATAATAGTTTTTGCTACAAATTTAACAGGATTTACCTTTGGCTTAGCAGTCTGTTTAACAACAATTGTCTCAATTTGCACAGTTCCTTTCTCACTTTTATCATCTCCATAACCTAAGCCCTCTTTCCAGTTTCCACTACTTAGTAAATTCTGAGTTGTTCTGCCAGAGTTAGTCCAGGTTCTGATGATCTCTCTTTCCTTTTCTAAATCAATTTTTAGAGATTCATTCAATTTTAGCACTTCATCTCTAACATACAAAGCCTCTTCTCTTTCTTTCTTAGTTTGATGAAGAAAACTAACTCTTTTTCTAAATAGTCATTTCTGTTTTTAAGATCAAGATTTTCAGATGTTAATCTTTCACATGTTAAAGTCTGATCTCTAAAACTAATGAACATGGTTTTAAGGTATAATCTCAACTCAGTAATATCATCAGTATGAAAAGCAAAGGTTGTTTGAGATACCATCAATTCATCAGTGTTAGTACTGCTATCAGCATTTTCCATCAAGGCATAGTTCACCTCATCTTCAGAATCTGAAGTGTATGTCCAACTTTTCTTCTTTGTGACAAGTGCCTTGCCTTTATCACTTTTTCCTTTCTTGCAGTCAGGAGATATGTGGCCTCTTTTACCACAATTGTAGCATTTGACATTTGAGTTGTCTCCTCTGTCAGACTTTCCTCCTTTTCCTTCAGACTTTTTGAACCCTTTCTTATCAGAACTTCCACCTTTCCTGTAAAACTTCTTGTCCTTTCTGAATTTCTTGTAGGCTATCTTTGTGATACCCTTCACCATAAGAGCACACAGTTGCATCATCTCTGCATCAACATCAACTTCAGATAAACTTTCAGTTTCTGAATCATCATCATCAAAATATGATGACTCTGAATCAGACTTTATGATGAGAGCCTTTCCTTTGCCCTTATTTGAGACAATAACTTTAGAAGATTCCTCCTGAGCTTTAAGAGCAACTGTCCTTGACTTTCTTCCATGCCTCTTACTCCTTTGATCCATCTCAAGTTCATAAATCTTAATCATACCATAAATTTCATCAAGAGTAGTTTCAGTAAGGTCATAGTTGTCACTTATAGTAGTAGACTGCAAATCCCAATTTTCGGGAAGAGCTAAAAGGAATTTTATATTTGAATCTTCAAGATCATATTCCTTGTCCACTAGTGACAGATCATTCAAGAGTTTGACAAACCTGTCATATAAATCAGTTAATGACTCATCAGCTTTTGAGTTAAAGTGCTCATACTCTTGAGTGAGTATAGTCCTCATGCTCTTTTTGATTGCATCAGTTCCCTGGTATCTTGTCTCCAAAACATCCCATATCTCCTTTGTAGTCTTGCATCCAATTACCCTATTTGACATGACATTATCAATTGCACTATGCAGCAAATGCCTTACCCCTGCATCCTTGGCAATAGATGAGATATCTTCAGGTGCGTATTCACTTCTCTCCTTTGGTATGGTCTTTGCTGCTTGATCAGCAATTGCAACAGAGAGCTTGGTAGGCTTATATGGTCCTTCATTAATTCTGTCAAGATATTCTGGATCTGTAGCTTCCAGAAACATAGCCATCTTCACTTTCCATATGGGATACTCAGAAGGTCTTAGTATGAGAACCCTAATAGTCTCATATTGACTGTGGGTTTGACTATTTTGAGTTTCTTGAGTTTTGGTGGGCTTAGTTGGAGTTTGTGTTTCTTCAGACATGATTGTTATTTGGATCTTTACTTATGTGTGTTAACATAAAAGCTCTGATACCACTTGTTAGGTCACACAAAGCTATAGAAGGGGGTTGAATATAGTGTTTATACAATCAAATCGATTTCAACACAAGTATGTAACAAAGATCAAGTATATTCAAATAAACTCTGTTACAATAGAACCGTTGTTCTCTCTCAGTGATGAGCAATATCACTAAGAGCTGTTAGGTTACAATGAATAATGTTTCTCGATAATGATAACACATATAGTGTAAACCCTAAGTTATGTTTATATAGTACACAGTTACAAGATATCTTCTAATTGATATGGAATATAATTCTGTCTCCTAAAATATATTAATCAGATATCTTCTGCAAGTCTTTTAGTCCTCTAACTCTTCATGCATATCTTCTTTTAATTTAGTCCAGATCTTCTCATGTAAATCAGCCGCATCATTTTCTGAAGTCTTCCTGCACTTAAGTCCTGATATATATCTTCTGACGCCTTAAATTCTGATATTAAGTTCTGACTTCAGTAAGTTCTGATTTCCAGTAAGTCCTGATAAGTCATGTCGTTAAGTTCTGAAAACTAAACACAAATCAGATTAGACATGACATCTCAAATATATCTAACAGAACCTCCTGTACAACCAACTATAATCACTAAACCTAAGGATCTGAAAATGCAAGAAGAATCACAGCAGAAAAGAAGGTTTAGATACAAACTTCATTCCAAGAGAAAAGTGAACTTTGATAAAGAGGAATTGGAAGATCAGTTCCCAAAAAGCCTACAACTACAACTTAGACATCAAAACCCTCAATGGTATTTGAAGAATTCAAAGTGGTTGATCCAACAAGAAATATTCATGGTGAACCAATTATTCCCAAGGATGAGCCAGTAGACTGGGATAGTTTACCAATTGTTGAGCTAAATTTGCCCATCTTCAAGACAAAGAAGACAAAGACTAGAGCCAGCAAGAAAGTGAAGCCTGTATCTCTCAAATCCAAATATCTAACCAAATCCCAAACCACAGTCAACAAGAGAGATCTCATGTATATTTATGATATCAAGGAATTTTCAGACTTGAATCTCTAATTGAATGAATTGGAAGAAGTAAGAGGAATTGACGCTTACAGACATCTTCCTGAAAGACTGGTATTCAAATACAAGGGAGGGAAAGAGATGACATGGCCTCTTCACAGGATTATCCAAGAAAGCCAATCTGTTCCGATTAAAGTCTACTCATCCTTCAAGAAGAACTTTGAATACAATGTGACTGCAAGAAGAACAATTCTAAAGAGGATTATGGAACTAAGGAGTATTAGAGCCAAAGATGCACTTCCAAAAACTTTACCCATTCCCTTAATAGGAAAGAGAGTGCATCTAAGGCCCTATTGGCTGATGGAGTTCATGGATGACAAAGGTGTCAGAAGATTCTTCAGAATGGATGACCAACTGAGTATCTCTAGAAATGAGACTCTTTTGGAAATGCATGATATGCTAAGTCTCTCAGAAGCTGATGAACTAGAATTCCACAGACAACTTCAGAATCAAATTGAAGAAAACAACAAAAGGCTTGGGAAGAAATCCAGACAATCAAGGAAATAGATCTATCTGCTCAGACTAGAGGAGCATCTTGATAACAATTGTGAGCAATTTCTTTGTGTACTTTGCATTGTTCAACTTTCAGCAATATTGTAGCACTTATTAGTTTTATCTACTATTTTACAATTTGTATTTTCTTTTTGGGTGTTTTGTTATCATCAAGTTTCTCTTAATTTATGGCTACACTTCCATTAGGCATAAATTGGGGGAGATTGTTAGGAATATGTGGTGTACTTGATGATAAGCTAAACAAAACACCTTAGTAGATTTAACTTAGTGAATTATGTAGCACCCGACGGATGATCAATTATAGTCCAGACGGATGATTTAATATAGTCCCGACGGATGACTAATTGATATCCATCAGGTGAGTAGCTAACAATAAGTCATGTAATACATTTCTGCAAACAACTTTGTATAGTTTCTGTAGTAGCTTATGAGTCATGAAGACTGCTAGTAGATGTGCAGAATAGGTTGATTAAATGTAAATATAAGATGTCTTGTAATTCTGCACAAATAAAATGGAGTCAAGTGATAAATGACTACCCGACGAATGATTAACAAAGCTACCCGACGGATGATCAACAAGGCAACCCGACGGATAACAAGCATGTACCCGACGGATGATCAATTCAAACATCTGTTGACAGTGACAATACAGTCACATGCGTTGGGTGTTTGCAAAAGGAATGTGGTAACCTGTTTAGCAGGAAAATGAGAACAAAGAAGCATTACCATTTTCATGCAAGCTATGAAGGTTTTCAAATATGCTGGAATAGAGTAATGAAGTAGCATAGAGTTAGACTTGATAGTTTTGTTTTATTATCTTGTCTTTTTGCTATGTAAATTTGGTGATATATAAACCAAGTGCAGCAAGTAGAACAACAACAAACAAGACTAAGAAAATACATTCTCAGAGAAACATTTGTAAGCTGTATCCTTTAACATTTCTCTGCAAGTTTTAGTTGTTCATACTTGTAAGCAGCTGTGAGCTTATTTGAGCCACACAGAGTTCTCTCGATATATATATATACGGTGGATACATTCAAATCCACCATAAAGTTTTAAATACTTGTATTTTTATTACTTGTGTCTTGATTTATATAATTCTTTCATTCCGCACTTTGCATGTAACGCCCTCAAATCCGGGGTCAGAGGATTTGGTCGTCACTATGAAACCTCAATCCAAATTAACCTGTTTAATCAAAATGCAAACGTCAGCGGAAGATATTTACCATCTATGACCCCTAAACTAATCCAAGATCTTTTAAGGTTACAGTTCTAGAAACAAGATATCCAAATTCCATAAATAATTTTTCCATTTTCTTTAAAACTCTTTTCAATAAATTCCAACTCAAAACTAAACCCACTAGTATAACTTCGAAATGAAAAATACTAGGCCCAATAAAATAACACAAATATAATACAATATAATATAAACAGCTTTACACAATAGAACTTACACTAGCTCGCAAACCCTGGACCAACCACCTTCCAAAAGCTTTTTCTTTGCTACCTCAAATTACACAGTTAAACAGTGCAACCTAATCCTCACTGGAGGTTAAATTTAAAAACAGGCAAGTATGAGCGAAAGAAATGCTCATCAAGATCATTATAGCGAATATAGGGTCGTTTTGATATAAAACCGACATCTGTATTAGAGCAAGACATTTAAAATCATAATTGCTGAATCATAAAATTTTAGTTGAGGAACCCCAAAATTGATTCCTTAATTGTATTCAAAACCATTTTGATATTTTTGAGTGAAATGCTTCAGCAATACTTTGAATCTTGACGAGAATAAAACTCGTAAAATAGTGTTTACGGAAATATCGTAAACTACAATAACATGAAACAATGATTATGGATTGAATCATAAACTTTACTCAAAACACAACTCTTGAAATTAATACTTATTTTGCTATCATATCAAATTAGATATCAATACGAACTTTGATGCTCACAACATCCCATACTGAAGTCAACATCAATCATCTATACTAATATCACCTTTGATATTTAACAACAACGTAAGTATCAGCATAAATCAGAATCTGAATCAAAACTGTATTTCAGCGTTAATCCAAAACAGAAACAGTTGATAAATCATTTATTCTATGAATATCAAAAATGATATGATAATTTAGATTGGGATCATTCTCCGACGGACGTACTATCACATGCTGATCAGCCCGTGTGATAGCACTGAGTCATGATTCGTAGAAACATGACCCCAAAAACACGAGTACTCAAACAAAAGGCAATATACTTGCATGTGGCAAAAATTATGTCATAATATTCCATATGACACTTAGAAATAGCCCTCCGCTGGACCGTCCGTCCCGGTCACTTATGCAATTATGATCCAATCTTAAAACATTTTATTGAGAAGGGGTCATAATAATTGACACCCAAAATAATTTTATTCCCCCATTTACTTGGGTAGGAATACTCGCACCCAATTCATCTTTCTCAAAATCCAAAATATTTATAAATCCAGTAATTTGATAAGTAAAATCACTTAGCTATTCTGAACATAGAATAGCAGCAGAAGAATACTTGCATAAACAGAATCATTTACTTCAGCGATATGTAAAACATTTATCTATTCCGAATTGAGAATAGGGAAAGCAATACTTGCAAAATAGGATTCAAAATAAATATCACTTGAACAATAAGTGATGATAGGGATACTTACCTTTGAGGTTTAGTAGTTACTCACACTCGTAATGACACATCGATTCTGACATTCTGTCTCAAAACACCTCCGTCTTACTTTTCAACACTTTACTGATATGCTACTCCTGCGATTGTTAGAAACCAGATACCCAATAGCATTCCATCTTACTCTTTTCAATGTCTGGTCCCGATTAACTCGAGCGATCCTCATCTATAATTAAAAGATATAATTTTAATCGTCTAAACGATAATTACTCGATGAACTGCGCGTTAAAATCCTATACGATAGCCCA
The DNA here is from genome assembly GCF_009905375.1 of Apium graveolens. Taxonomy (NCBI): domain Eukaryota; kingdom Viridiplantae; phylum Streptophyta; class Magnoliopsida; order Apiales; family Apiaceae; genus Apium; species Apium graveolens. Next base: position 86,958 of record NW_027417508.1, on the reverse strand, counting down.
CATATAAAGGAAACAGTCAAACACAAGACTCTTGACTCATGTACGCACGCAATTCACATAACATATAAACACATAAGCCACGTATCAAATAATTCATACTACACATGACTCGATTCACTAAAAGACTTTACTCAGTACTTTAAGAATTTAAAACGGGTCAAAATATGATTTTTCAGTTACTACGTGACTCAAAATTGATTTACAAAATAAGCGACCTTTTGAAACAAAAAATTTTGGGTCTCGAAAGTATTTTATTGAAAGCGTAATATTTTTCTGAGTCTATACGCGTTCGTTTCGTATTAAATGGACGAACGGTTTATTTTCTACGAATAAAATATGAATAATTAGGAATAAATCAATTAATAATAATATTAATTGATTTTTAAATACCAAAATATAATTTTTAAAAGCTTAAAAACAATTTTTAGGAATTATTTGAATTAATTATAAATAATTATATTTTATTTAACTATTTATAAATAAAATTAATTGATTAAATGAATTTACCAATTAATTAAATCTATAAATAATTAATTAAAACAAATTATAAATAATTAAAAAAATATGGAATTTTGAAAATAAAAGAAATAATAATTTTGGAATTTAAAACAATTATGAAAATAATTTTCTGAATTTAAAATAATAAATAAATGATTTTTGGAATTAAAATAAATGATTTTTGGAAAAACAAAATGAATTTTGAATTATTTTTTTAAAACAGAAATGACAGAAACAGATTTTGTAATTGAGTTTTGAGAAAAAAAAAGGATTGAAACCGGGTCGAAACCGGGTTACAGAAGCGGGTCATCAGGACTGATCCGGGTTGCCAGGAACAGTCGCCGGATTTCTGGAAAACCCATAAACCGGTGACAATTCCGGTGACCTCGGAAATATCCGGCGAGGTCCGTTTAGCCCCAGAATCATGCCCTTTTGTTTCGATTTCGCTACCAGAACGATGCAATTCAACATAGCAAGGCAATAACAATCCAAGCAATCAGATATCACCAACACATCACGGGAAACGATCGGAACCAACGATTTTCCGATGAACTCAATCGGAAAACTCGATCCTACACAAAACTGAATCAAATTCGATGATTCTTATGGCAAATCGAAGCTTATACTACAGAGAATCATTCCCATATCTCCATATCAACCATCAATTTATCAATATCTCAGAAAATCAAATATAAAAACTATCAAAAACAAGAACTCGAACCTAGTAATCCCGAACTCAAATAATTCAAACAAAGATACAAATCTACTCAATAATCCATTCTAAAGCTTATTATAATCTCAGAAACAATCAAAACTCAAAGGAAATCAAAAATCGATTTCGAGCTTCAAGAACACAAAATTCGATTTTGTGAAATCATCACCTCAGATTCTGAAAATGATATCAAAAGAAAGAGCTTGAAACAAGGATCGTTTTGATTACTAGAACGTATGATTTGGTTCCCTGAATCGTTCGAAATCATCAACCAAAGTTTCTGCAGAAATTTTCACCCCCAAACCTATGTTCTTGAATATTGGATTTCTGATTTTTTTTTATAAAATTAAATATAATAAATATATTCTACAGCTATTTATATTATTACAAAAATAGACACCCCAAAATCAAATAAGGGTGTTTTTACTCCCATAATTAAAATAATTAAACCCCAAAATTGTAATTACGGGGAATAATTTAAAAAAATAGTAAAATATAAAATTCGTCTCAAAATTCCCCAAAATTTGCGAATAATTCAAAAATGCAGAAATACTGGGTATATGAAATACGAATGATTTTATAAAAAAAAACACGAATTTTGTGGACTTTAACGTTCCGGTGATGTCCCGGTCCGTTTATTTTTGAAAAACAGATTTGCTTCCTATATTAATATAAAATCCCGAAAACAAATAAAACGCATTCAAACGCACATAAAATGAGATAAAACGAGTAACACAAATAAACACACGTCCAATTTACGGATCGATTCATAAAAACACATTTTAAACACGTAACGAGTATCTCATTGGATCATATCGGATCCGAAAATAGATTACTTAGCTGCTAAGTAACTATAAAAACGATACAATTTAATACCAGATTACGAGTTTTGTTGATTTATCGAAATGGTTATCGTACCGAAAATCTTGCGTCGGGCCGTGCACGGGTCAAACCGTAATTTGGATCGAAAATGTTAAAACACGGAAAATGTCCGGAATTACCAGATTAGGTTAGGAAGGAGTTTTCAGAAGAGTTTCGGGTTATAAAAACGCAAAAACGATTGAAGTTGGACGATTCCCGGCTTTATAAAATAATTTTGTAATTATTCAGAAAATAATTAATAATTCATAAATCATTATAAAATCATATAACACTCCAAAAATTACCAGAAAAATACCATAATTATCTATATTTTAATCTACACATTTAAAAAATTAAAATATTCAAATAATATCATATATAAACATCCCAACATCAATTCCAATTATCATATAATTTACTAAAATTCACATAAAATCACATAAACAATTCCAAATAATAATAATAATAATAATATTTGAAAATATGGGATATTACATTGCAAATCAAACACATATATATTATTGAGTTAGTACCATTTTACGTAAATCTTAAAAGAAGCCAGAATTACATTCAACCCCCCTTTCTGTAATTCTTGTTGTATTGTTAGGTAATAACAGACTTAATTATTGGAAATCCTGATAGTGGTGTCAAGGCTAGAAGAGCCACTGAGAATGAATGTCTCTATCATTTTTTTCTATCTTAAATAGAATCCAAGAAGGTTGAATAAGCTCTGCAAGATGCTAATTGGATCACAACAATGCAAGAGGAGTTAAATGAATTTGAAAGGAATAAAGTCTGGACTCTTGTACTAAGACCTAAGAACAAATCAGTAGTTGGTATAAAGTGGGTGTTCAGAAACAAAACTGACAGTGAGGGCATTGTTATAAGAGATAAAGCAAGGTTGGTTGCGAAAGGCTATTTACAGTAAGAAGGTATTGATTATGATGAGACTTTTGCTCAAGTTGCAAGACTTGAGGCAATCGAAATTTTGCTGGCCTATGCTGCTCACATGAAATTTAAGGTGTTTCAAATAGATGTGAAGAGTGCATTTCTAAATGGTGAACTTGTAGAGGAATTTTATGTTGAACAACCTCCACGGTACATTGATCCGAAATATCTAGATCATGTTTACTTACTGGATTAAGCACTCTATGGACTAAAGCAAGCTCCTAGAGTCTGGTATGAAACACTTGCTCAATTTCTGTTGGAAAGTGGTTTCACAAGAGGTACAATTGATAAAACTCTATTTTTATAAATACCATGGTAAGGACTTGTTGTTAGTACATATATATGTTGATGATATCATCTTTGGTTCTACTAATGATAAACTCTGTGAGAGGTTTACAATGTTAATGCAGTCAAAATATCAAATGAGTATGATGGGAGAATTGAGTTATTTTGTAGGTTTACAAGTAAAGTAGACATATAAAGGTATCTTCATAAATCAAGCAAAATATACCAGGAACTTGCTCAATAGGTTTGGAATGCAAGACAATCAAGTTAGATTTAAATACTAGTTCATCAGTATAACTAACTATAGAGGTATGATTGGATCACTCCTATATTTAGCTGCTAGTAGATCTGATATCATCTATGCTACCTGTCTGTGTGCAAGGTTCCAAACTAATCCAAAGGAACCACATCTGTTAGATGTAAAGAGAATTTTTAGATAACTCAAAGGCACCATTAATCTTGGATTATGGTATCCTAGAGAGTCAGACTTTAAGCTAATTAGATATTCAAATACTGATTTTACAGGATGCAAAATTGACAGGAAAATCACCTCTAGAAGCTGCCAGTTTCTTGGTGGCAGATTGGTTTCTTGGGTTAGCAAGAAACAAAAGTCAATTTTCACATCAACTGTTGAAGCTGGGTACATTACTGCAGGAAGCTGTTGTGCTCAATTTTTTTGGATGAAGAATCAGTTATTGGATTATGGGTTAGAATATTCTCAAATTCTTATATATTGTGATAATCAAAGTGCTATTGCAATGACTGGAAATCCAGTACAACATTCAATGACTAAACATATTAGTATAAGGTACCATTTCATAAGGGAACATGTAATGAAAAGTACAGTGGAATTGCACTTTGTGCCTACAGATCAGCAGTTATTAGACATATTCACCAAACCACTCTGTGAAGCCACCTTTACCAGATTGGTGAATGAATCGGGAATGATCTCAGGACAATTCTCAAACTCTGATGAAAAATTGTGATATGTAGTTGATAATTAGAGTGTGATAACTCTATCTTATGTATCAGTATTTGCTAAAATTTGATAGTAATGTTAAACTCTGATGCCATGTATTCATGCTTTTTGTTGATTAATTGTCTAGTCAAGTTTACATCATGATAGGTAAACTCTGACAGTAGTTGCATGATAAACTCTGATTATGTGAATAGGTACTGATATTGGTCAAAGGTGAGTTGACTGATGAATCCTGACAGTAGCTAGTTAAATATTGATATTGGTCAAATGTTGATTGACCAGAATATTCTGATAATATTTTGAATTTATTCAAAATACCTTTTGAAAATATTTTAATTAGAGAAATGTGATGTAGAAGTAGTGAGAAAATTTAAATTGGTTACATATGTTAATTGATGGCGTTAACATAGGAAAAACGATTGGGCTTTTATAACATAATATTTTATGTAACTGTGCACGTAATTACTGCACATTAAACGCGCACCATGATTGCTCTTTTGATGAATAATAACATGCCACGTGTCCCACTAAGTTGAACAGTCTGTGTAAGAAAGAGTAAAGTGTTAAATAAAATCAATTTCTGATTTCTAATTATCACTTTATCAATATTTGATTATCTTCTTACTCTCTTACTCTTTTTTTCTCTCGAGCTTAAATTCTGAAACCTTAATCAGTTTTTGAGTAAATTTCTAACAGATAAATCATGAATTCATCTTCTACAACAACACCGTTTGTTTATGACGGTGCCAAATTCGTCACAAATAACTATACAGCTATCCTGGACAATAATGGGATAAAACCTGATTTTTCATTTCTTCCAGGATTCTTAAAAGCTAGTGAAATTGGGTATGCTCTCATGGCTCCATTAACTATTTCTGGCGATCAGGTTCTTGTTTTATGAAGAACTGGTCTGCATGATGATGGAGGTGAAGCAGGCACTCCAAATATCATTTTTGAGTTTGATAACAAGCAGAGGGTAATAACCCCTCAGACAGTGCGCGACACTCTTTAACTCCCAACTCTCACTTCTTATGCAACATTTGTGGGAGATGCTGACATGAGAAGGTTCTTCACCAAATTGGCTATGACAAGGACATGAAGAATCTGGGTCATTTGAAGAGAAACGGGCTAAGGAAGGAGTGGAACTTCTTCTTTGATTGCATTACAAAGGCATTCAATAATAAATGCACAAACTTTGATGCCCTCCTAATAATGACACAACAAATTGGGTACTCTCTAATTCATGGCACTCACTATGATTTTAATAGAGTAATTTTATGCTTTATAGGGGATAGATTAAAAGCTGATAGGAATATAGTTTATTATGCTAGATTTTGTCAATTAATTTTTAATGTCTGTTTCCCTGATACCCCAATCCTTGCTAACCAAATTGTGTTAGTTTTTAAGCTCACTAAGAGAGCTTTCTCTAATCTTGTTTCTAATGATTCAGAAAAGATTGTTCTAGCTCCCTTGAGGTTGACAGTGATTTCCAGGAACTTGCTAATTGCAAGGCTTCCTGAGACTTATGGTTTACCTAACCAACAAAGTGCTAAGCTGCAGGCTATAACAGTTGGTAACCCCCTATAGCTAACCCCAACACTGCAACCCAAACACTTCCTCAAACACAATCCACCTCAGGTGCCTCCCAAAAGACACCTGTTGTAAAAAGGAAGAAACCAACAAAAGCTGAGGCTAGAGTTATTGTTTCCATTGAGAACCCACATGATATTATTATCCAGTAAGCTAGGCCTTATGGTCAAAGAGCAAGTGCTGCAAATGCTGATGTAGCACAGAAAAGGGGTTCAGTGCAAGCTTCTCATTCTTCTAAGCCTTTAGAACTTGTTAAGAAAAAGCTTGTACTTGCTGAGTCAGAATCAGATGATGAGGATAATGCTACCTTATCTTCAAAATTCAAGAAGTTAAATTCTGGTTCTACTCAGAGTCCAGTTGTACTATTAACTGATGAGGGCAGTGATGCTATTTAATGTGATTCAAGCCCGAGACTAAGGACCAAGAAGAATAAATTGGTCAAAACCTACATTGCTCAAAGTCTGAAGCAAATCAAGAAAAAAATTACTGAGGAGACACATGATGCAGTTACTAATACTGATCGGTGGACTAGCCAAATTACCGATGCACCTATGATCATTTTTGATTCTCCAGCAAAGAAGAAAAGAGTGAGGGAGATCACCCATGAGCAAGTGGAGGCATCAGTCAAGAGGTTACAGAGACAAAAATTGTTTTCTAGATCAAACACACAAGAACCTGTATTTCAAAAGAATACATCAGCTATTTCAAATCCTGACCCTGTCACACAAGAACCTGTACTTCAAAGTAATACAACAGACTTTATACAAGTAGAGCCTCTTGCTGAAAAGTCCATTCAAATGCCATGATGCAGTAACTGCAAAGGTAATAGCTGAAGCTGCCAGAGTCAAAGACATAATAGCAGCTCAGGAGTTAGATACTGAGGAGAGGAGTACACAAGAACCTGAATGTCAAAGTCATCCAGCAACTCCTGAATCTCTAGCCCCACAAGAACCACTACCTCAAAGTAGTAGTGAAGGCTTAAGTCCTGATCAAGTTGTCTTAGCAGTTGATCCTGAAGGAAGGGTAAATCCAACATCATGATCAACTGAACTTCTCTCGGTTCAACCCTTGAATGTATACACAGAAGTTGATCATTCAGAAGCACAAGGTATAAATACTGATTCATCTCTATCAGCATTTACTTTAAATACTGATTATGAATTATCAGCATGTATAATGAATCCTGATGACATGAATTTGATTAGACCTTCAAAAAGAAATACCTCTAGTCATGGGATCACAGACAACTCTTCTCAGCCACCTCTTATTTCTCTAGGACAAACTTATCTGAGCCTTTCATGTGAGAATGAGAGAAAAGATTTAGCGAAAAACAGAATTAAAGAGAGGTAGGATCCTTACATGGCAAAAGGAGAGGTAGTTGAGTGTCAGTATTTAGTTAATCCTTGTGAGAAAACTCTGACTATTAAAAGTCATGAGATGAGTGGTGCGAGAAGTAGTGAAACTACTTTAAAAGAATATAGAGATTTAAGTATTTTTATTGAATATTTTGCAGGTGCACATAGTATTAAAGATACAACTGCTGAACAACAGTCTGTAGACCCTCGGATAAACTCTGTTGTGCCAAATGCTGATACTTTCCCTATAGGTCTAAGTACCGATACTTTCCTGCAATCCACTCACATCTCTATGTCATCCATTGCAACAATCCTTGTTCTTGTCACTACGCCATAAGTAGGCTACTGTAATGCAAGTGTTACAAGCAGTGTTACATGAGTTAAGATTTTTTTGGTCTATTATAACACCTCTTAATTACTGTTACAATAACTATAAACTAGTGTTACACAATGCGTAACACTGGTATCTAGTGTTACATTGGTTACTTTTCAATTTTTAAAAATATTAAAGTACAAATATTATCATAAAATGGTTAAAAAATTATATTCTAATTTATTAGCGAATCAAAACTGTAATATATAATATAATAAAATTTATAAAAATAAATTGTACATATATATATAATTTAATTTATTTTTTTCACAAGTGTTTATTTTTCCATTTAACAAATAATATTTCAATAATTAAATTAAAAAGTAAAGTAAAAAAATAAAAAATATACACGATTTACTACAGTATGAATTATTGAGCAGGGTTTTTCCCCCTTAAATGAAAATACACCGGCTTATACTTCCCCCTAAACAAAACACCGTCTCAGACGGTCTCTCTTCAAAAACCGTTGTCTCTCTCTTCGAAAACTCTCTTTAAAAAAGATTGAAGGATGAATTGAAGTTAAAATTGGAGATGTCGATTCTGACATTACCGCCTCTACTCAAGTACTCCTCTCTCTCTACTTTCTCTTTCGCCTCCCTCTATGTCTAATATATATGTGCTCTCTTTCTTTCCTCTCTCTACTCTCTCTCTCACTCTCTCCCTAATCACTCCGCCTCCTTTCTCTCGTTATAGATCTATTTAGGCTTTTAATTTGGCTGATTAAACTTTATGTGAAATTGATTAATTAGAAAGCTGAGTTAGCAAAGAGAGCTTCTGTTGTGATAATGAACGCTGAGATTCGACGCACGAAGGGTCGATTGCTCGAACAGCTCCTTAAATTGTAGAGATTAGCCCTCAAAAAGGTTTATATATCTATGTTTCCATGTGTATAATGTTATATATGTGCTAGGGCTTCTTGTTAAGTTGGAATTTGTTATATATGTTTTTTACCTTCGGTAATAATCGTTCAATCATTTAAACTCTAGTAGCATTGAGATTTTAATTGTTATATTTACATAGTAAACTAAGTTAATTGTCAAAAATGATAAGAATGTATTTTTACATAAAACTCTAGTTTAGGTAAATTATTATGCATATACATATTCTGAGTTTTATCTGTTTCTCTATGTTTAGTAGCTTTTATTTATTAAAATTGTTTGTAGATTTACTTGGAGATGTTTTTTTTTGTTGTTCGGTTAAAATTGTTATGGTTTGGTGGCTTGAATGATATGCAAGGCTATTCAGATGATGGACAAGATCTTTATATCAGAATGCCAACATCCTAATTAAGTAAGGGACCTTGTAAGCTATCATTAGTTAGTGTCATTCTATTTTTTCTTGTTATTAGAATAATTTTCATTTAATAATAATGATTTATCTGCACAGAGGGGAACAAAAATTCCAGACAAAAGACGCGTGTGTGGATCATATTGATTCCTGTTTTTACAGTACTAGCCGCTATACTTTGCCTCTTCCCGTTGCACAGAATCCGTAAAAGAAGAATTACAGAAAAGGTAAATTTTCAAGGGTACAACATTTGCACCATTTTGATTTATTAGCTTCACTGAGCAATTCAGTTTCATGCTATAAGGTAGTTTCTTTTTTATGTTGTAAGCTTGTTTAGGCATTTAAATGGGGATATACTAGAAACTAATTTGACTAGGAACTCATATTTATCTAGATGAGCTATCTGTCTTTATGATCAATCACAGTTTAGTTCATTGTCTAACATCTCTTTAGCAGACAATCTGCTCCAATATTTGTTCGAGAAATTATGGTTGCTATTTGTTTTTTATTTATATCTAGAGATATACCTTCCTGAAACCATATATTAAGAATAAATAACAGAGCTGGATATATAGGGTCTAATACAATTTTATATAGGGTCGTGTTCTTTACACAAATATTAGTAGAATAAATAACAGAGCTGGATGAAGATTACTGATGTGCTTTAGTAAACTCAGTGATGGAACCAGGATTCTGATAAGATAGCCATATCACCCACCTGCTACATGGTTCATCCCGTTTTGTTCTATACCAGAAGGTAACAGCCTAACTAAATAATGTGCAATATTTTTCCCTTCTCTCTTAGCATCAGACCCAAGTAAAATCTTAACATTTAAAATATGTATAATTAATTATTAGAACTCAGTTGGGGCCTAAAAAAATTAACTCTACTGTTATTTACTCTAAAATCAAGATTTTAAGAATAAATTATATTGATTATAATTTTCTTTTTTCTATAATACTGGAGAGCTTTGAACAGAAGTTTAGTTTGATTTGTTTATAATCTGCAGCAAGAAGTCACAAGAACCGTTTTCTGGTGAGAGTGCTTAAATTCTTACCTTAGTTTTTTTTTGAATTTTAGTTGATGGGGTTGCTTAGTTTTTGTGATTGGTTTAATGGGTTTTTTTATATATTTATTATACTGAATTGTGGCTCTTTTTGGTCACTGGTGTGTATGATCATGGGGTTTCCTTTATTTACCATCCAAATGACTCTATGTGTGGTGTGTGTGATAGTATTGTTTATTTACGAGATATACTGGTTAGTTGTTAATAATATGTTTTTTTGTCAGGGTTAATAATATGTTTTTGATTGTTCTTGTATATAATGTAAACGCGCATATAAAGCGTGGGTCTGCGTATATTATACCACCTGGTCACCGAGCTACTCGTCTTCCAGATTAATGCCAGAGACAATATTGAGTTATGTTTGCTGGTACTATTTTATATTCCTATACCTTCACACATGACTCTTGTGATACGCACTAAAATTAGTTAGTTAAGTCGTGTGTAAGTAATATCTAGGCAAATGTATCTTGTCCACTTTCATTTCATTTTCCAATGAGAAATCTAATAAATGCATGTTATAGATCTCATTTGTCACATTTATATATTTTTGTCATCTGTGGTCTCTCAGAAATTTCATAAGTTCATAGATTTCTTCTTTAGTCCAAGTAGGTTCCTGATCAGTCATACTATTTTACAAAATATTTCTTTCCTGATTTGTGACTGTGTTGTGTTTGCAGGTTTTCCTTTTTTTATAAGTGAAATTATAGCTTCTTCATCGCTAATGTTGACTTTATGCATTACATTATTGGAACAAAGATGGTGTTTCATGTGTAAAAGAAGCCACACGAGCTAATGTTGAACCAGTTTTTGCTGATTATCGAACAATAGTTTTTTGCTATTTAAGGATTGCTTGGATGTTATGTTGCAGTTGTTAGCGTTAAAGATGAGAGTCCTCGATGAGACTCCTATGTAGTGGTATGTTTTAGAGAATTGGGACTGATATTTAATAGTTTGGTTCGAAAATTGAGACTCATGTATGTAAATTTGATATTTTATTAATTATAGGATTGTTCTTTAGATTGAGTATATATATTTCAAAAAAATTAAAAATAACTGTTATATTTGACTATTCTAGTGTAATACATGTTAACATATAGTCTTATATTTTATATGCTAGTGTTGCTTAATTACAAAAAATGGTGTTATAATATATAAAACATATTGTTACAATAGACTGTGGGACCTACATGTGGGGTCCATGTTTGCAATCTTGATTGAACCTAATGTATCACTCATTTTAAGTTACATTTGGGGGCATTATAGTGTTACATTAGGTGACTATTGTAACGTTTTTATTACTATTACGATAGATCACAGAAGTGTTACATTAGGGAATCTATTGTAATGCTCGTATACGTAACGCCCCTTGGTGTTACAATAGACCTAATGTAACATTTTTTGGGCCTACTGTAACACCATTTAGGCATTACAATAGCCCACTTATGGTGTAGTGTGTTGAAGGACTGTCCATTCAATCTACTATTCCACCATTTATTGCAATCCTTGTTCTTACTAAAGGGCAATCCACTCATTCTATAGTTCCATCATCTTTTATTTTCCCTGTCACTACTATTGATGTAAATGCAGGACAGTCCATCATTGCATAATCACCACAACACTACACTGATACTGAGGTTCTGGAGATAAATACTGAAGCTCCACCTCATATGGCTACTATTCTTGAAGATATGGAGTTCAATGCTGAGTCTTATGATGGAGAGAATGTTAATGTAGCTTTAGATCCTGATGAGGATCTTGATAAACTTTTCTTTCTTGAAGACATGCCTAAACATGAAAAGCAAAGGAGGTTAGCTGAGCTTTATGCAAATAATAGTAGGAAGTTTTTCGATGCTAAATGGAATTCTAACTGGAAGGATGCTTCTTATCCTATCTCTGTTTCTAATGCTTCTCAATATTTGGAGAGAGCATAGCAGAGTATTGCAAATCCTGATGTTCTGACACATCTCAAGGTCTCTACACTATTGATTAAATCAGTTCTGCATACACAGTCTCAGACTAATACTCAAATTGATAAACTCAAGGAATCCTATCTTGAAACTAAGCTGACCACAATCAAGGAAATCCAAAAGTAATTAGCACCTCTTATTGCTAGAAAAGACAAACTAGAAGCCAACCAGGTTAAGTTGGAAGCTACTCAAGCTAAAATGTCTAGTCAATTGGATGAGGTACAACAGTCTATGGAGCTCATTGTTTCCCTCCTACTTGGGGATGATGCCAACAAGGGGGAAAAATGTTAAAATCTAAATGCAAGCAGCTCCAGTTGACAGATGCTGATGACAAGGATGGTCCTGGTGGGGATGGAAGTAAGAAGGGGCTTGTTTTGAAGAAAGAAGGTGGATATCTGATTGGTCCTAGTGGTGCATCTAAAACCACTAGTCAATCTAGACAAGGTGCAGAAATGAGGAGATCTGGAAGGCAAGTCTCAAAGACTGTGCAAAGTCAAGAACTGACTGTGGCTAAATCTCAAACTCTGAAAGTCACAAATTCTAATGAAGACCAATGCATTCTGGAGATAGAAGCTGGTGATGAAGCAAGTCAGTATCTACAGATTCTAAAAGTAAAAGGAAATAGAACAACTTTATTCTATAAGGATCCAAAGTTTCAAGCATTTGATTATGAGGAAAGTATAAAAAATTTTGAAAGAGAAAATCATGGAGTTGACATGGAACAACTTAGGTTTTTGGAAGAAGAATACAAATCTTTGAAGTCAGCAAATACTGATGTTGTCTTACCTTACGAAGATATTCTTGGTAGCAGACCTACAAAGGGTGTGGTAATCAAGGAAGTCAGTCAAACTGATGTTGAAGAGCCTTTAAGGTCTCAAGCAATTATAAATGCTGACAGGAGTTATAAGGGAAATGAAAAGATTGATGAGAAGTCAAAGCCAAAGCTCAAATCTAAGTCTAAGAAGAAATCAACATCTAAGAGTTTAAAATCACAAACACTAATATATCTAATCTATTCAGTAGTTGTAGCTTATGATGATGCTGTTGATCAGAAGATACAAGAAGAAGAAGCCAATCAGTCTTATAGAAGAAGAAAGATGATACCTGGAGCTGATTGGGCTGAAAAATTATAGTTAACAACAACCTCTAACAATGCTCAAGTTGAAGAAGAAATGAATGTTGAAGCTCAACTAGTCACAACCTCTGATGCTACTCAATTTGTTGACAGTTCAAGTAAGATACAAGCCGAAGTCACAAATCCTAATTCAGAGGATTTAAACTCTGATATGTCATAATTAACTTTAGAAGAAAAGAAGTAGCTATTATGGGGAAGCAAGACACCTGCACCAGTAAGAGAATCTTCCGAGACTATAAAGAAGATCTATAGTGGAAATTCTCAGTCTAGAAGAGCTGGTAGAACAAGTGGCTTGTGATATTTAAATGATGATTCTTTTGTTTCTGAAGTTTTGATTCTAAGGAAGCAAGAAAATATGACAGAGATTGGTGATAACATAAAGCTTGAGGATTTGAAGAAAATTAAATCAGTTCAAATTGTAAATGATCTAATTGGTGAAAAGCTGATCTATTTTCTGGAATCTGGAAGGAGTTTGAGGCTCACTCAAGAGCATTTGAAGAATAAACCATTGTAGGAGCTGGAATTCATCACTACTTTACTCAAGGTAACCAACTCTACTACTGCTAGATGGTCTGAATTTTTGAAGAACTTAGTACAAATGAAGCAGATAGGAATGATATAAAAGTCCAATTATATTCCAAAATATATTCATCAATATAGACATACTATTGATATGCCTACTGGAGGAGCCAAAGTTGTTAAGTCTCTAGGAAGAGAAGTTCTTACTTGTAATGTGACGCACTCAAACTCAGGGTTAGGAATGAGGACCCACAATACCATTAATACTAATATAATAGCAGAAGTATAATAAACCCCGAATCTAACAGGATAAAGTATGAGACAAGATTACAACTACCAACCAGAATAATATTATTACAACCAAAAATATAACCAAAACCAAATTATCTGATTCCGACTTGGAATCGACAGATAACCCAAAAGTATCTGATTCAGCAAATACATTATCCATCATCCTATTGTCGCTTGCTCACACAACATCTACCTTATCTGGCATCTAGAATCCCACAACACGATAGGAATCGCCAGGAACGTTCTTGCGAGCGGTGCGCCTAAGTCTGGCCATCTTCTTGCTTAACTGCCATTGTTAGATCAAAGCAAATAAATGAGCAAAAAAGCTCAGCAAGTAACTATAAAAGCAGTTCTAAATAATAACATTATCAACGTCATCTGAGGTATTCTATCTCAAAATAAAAACTAGGTGGCAACACTCTATCAATTTCTAGAATAGGGTTCCAAAGGATAGTTTCAAAGCTTTTAAAATTTAAGTTCGAATAGCCAATGGTTCTCAAGTTCAATCGACAGGGTTCTCAGAGAGAGTGTTTCACACTTTGAGAGATATATCATTTTAAGCTATGAGCATCAATATAAAAGTATTGTGACAGGGTTCTCAAACAAGATTCTCGAGACTTTAAAGAAGATTCAATTCAAACTATTCAACTTCAAAGCAAAAGAAAAGTGTCTTGTTGCAACATTTATAAACATTTACTTTCATTATTTAATAATAAAGAACCCTTGATTGGAATATCCATCTTTTAGTATAATACGGGTGATCAGCCCGTACTGGCCTCCATCTGGTCATTAAGGTACATATGACATTATTTTAGCCTTATATTGGACTAGCCCCGCTAGCCTCTTACGTGACTGGACTAGTCCCGCTAGCCTCTTACGTATCTATCCAATCCTTTAGGAATTCAGTTGGAAAATATTTATGTTGGAATACAAGGAAGTTTGGCTAAATTCATTTTAACTTTACCGATATGTGAAATCGCTTGGACTCAATTAAGTCGAAAGTCATTCTTAAGTTCAATTCAAGAATTCAAGGAAAGTGAACAAATTGAAAGTAAACAGGGGTCGTAAGTTTAAGGATATTGATTAAATATGAAACAGTGTATACCAAGGTCGTGATCAGGATAGTTCCAAAGAACGACGCATAAACAAGGCACAAGGGATTATCAAAGGAATCTAGGTTAACAAGATATAACATATGAAAGGTTCATTAAGACTCTCTTAGGGTCAAAGGATCACAAGTTAACAAAATACGAGAATAGGGTATAAGTACTTGGATTAAGGGGTTACTATTAGGGTTTATCACAATGATCAATAACGAGTTTATCACAAGGAACAATAACAGGGTTATCAAAAGGATCAATAATAAGTTTTACGAAGATTCTTTACTCTATCAGTGTGTGGCATCAATAATAATCTCTTTAGAATCAATTCATAATAGAAGGCAGAGTTACTTACCTCAAAAAGCTTTCCTATTTTACGGAACCTGAGCTACTTGTCACGGCCTTAGAGTTCGACCCCTTCTAAGTCCAACCGTGCCGGCGTCTAGCGCTTGTCGCCCTCCTAACGAACTACTAGATCAGCCTTCCCCAAGTGTCTCCCTAACACTTATGCAGCGGATATAAGTGAAATGTAAGAGTAGACACACACAACTTTACTAACAAAGACCCTTTCTTTATTAGTAACTAAATATTACAAACTTGGATCCCCTGGATCCACACACTAGCCCCTTGCTAGTATTACAAAGTTTTGCACTCACCCTCACTAGACAAGCCTTCTTGCCTCGTACTTGAATGCTCTCACTTTGCTCTCAATTCTCACAATCACTTCTATTTCCCTCTATGTCTCTCCAAATGAGAGGTCTCACCTATTTATAGGCTCCTCCACCACTTGGAGAGAATTCTAGAACATGTACATCCCACATGCTTCTAGATTATTCCTCTAAGTATCTATACATGATTATTCTAGAACCTACCTATCTATAATATATATAAGTATTCCTAGGAAATCTCTAGAAAGCTCCCAAGCCTTGAAGGTTCCGGAAGGTTCCACCAAGCTCCACCAAGCTCCTCCATCTTCTTGATCTTCTTCGAACTCCAAGTGCCCTCCAAAGACTTCCATAATATTCCGCTACATTCTAGAGTCATCCGGACCATTCCAGTCTCCTCTAGAATCTTTTGCGCTTAAAGAGGTTGAATTTTGTCGGGGCGTGACATAATGCCACCTAAGACTTCTTTCCCTTTTCTAGCATGAACGCCTCCCCTTTCCAAATCTACAATTCAAATCAAAACCCTAATTAGAAACTTGATTGATTCCCGACGTTTCTCAGAATGTTTAACTTTCTACCCCAAATCGCGATATCCGCTTATCTTATATACTAACATTACACGTAACACATAATAGGTTACACTTTTATACACTTTACACATAGCAAACAATCACATAATCATATAATCTGTTAGGTCACACTTTCACTGTAGAGGGGGTGAATACAGTGTTTATTACAATCAAATCAAACTTCAAGAACTTATGTAACAGAAAACAAACTTTATTGAAACAATAAACTCTGTTACAATCTGGAACTGTTATCTCTCAGTGATGAACAAAATATCACGAGAGCTGCTAGGGTTACAGTAAATAATATTCTCGATAATGATAACACTTATAGTGTAAACCCTATGTCTGTGTTTATATATTACACAGTTACAAGATAATCGCTAATTGATATGGAATATAATTCTGCTTCCTAATATATATCAATCAGATATCTTTTCTTCCAAGTATTCCATTCTTTACGGAATTCCTTCTTCATGCATATCTCTTCTTATGTTTATCTTGATCTTCTTAACTTTAATCAGCTACTGTCCTTATCTGATCGTCCTTCAGCACTTAAGTTCTGATATCTATCTCCTGATGCTTATCTCCTGATAATATAAGTATTGATATCCCTTAAGTCCTGACGTCCAGTATAAGTACTGATCAGTTAAGTACTGATTTGTCCTGTTCAAATAAGATCTGAAATCTAAACATAAAACATATTAGCCATGACATTATCAAATATATCTAACAATCTCCCCCAACTTGTAAATTAGCAAAATATACAAGTTTAACAGATATTTGATGATGTCAAAAACATTAAGTACAAATGCATGAGAATTAGACAAGATAACTACAACTTACAGTCCTTAAAGCTTTTACCAATTCAACTTCTGATAACAACTTTAGTCTGTATACACATCAGAATTTAAGCAGTTGTAGATCTTCGACTTGGCTTCATCATTTTCTGATCTCTCTGATGTCAGGAGTTGTTCTGAGATAATTCTTCAACAAACATTTCTCAGCATATCTGAGTTCATCAATCATTCTCCGTTTGACATCTTTAAGCTCCGCAGTATCTTCACCAGTTTGAAATATTGCGGCTCTGAGATCATTAATCTTTGCTTTTCTCAACTCCTGATCTAGTCTTATGACATAGGCTTTGTCAGACTCTAGATTAAACTCAAGCCCCTTAATACCAAGATATGTTCTGATCTGTGCAGTATTAGGCTTCATATCAACAATATCACCATTGTGATTTCTGTACTTTGGAACATATATGCTGTCAGACTTAACAGAATAAAGTCTTTTCTGTCTCTGAATCTGTTCTTTCAAATAGTTTGCAGCAGTCCCTGTCAATCTGTCATCCACTTGAAGTAAGAATAATACATGCTCCAATTCTTCAAAATACTTCAATGGAATGGCATTTTGTCTTATATGATATACCCTACCATCTGTCATGAAATACAACAAGATGTGTTCCTTCAAGTAGGTATGGTAAACCATTTGTACAGATTCCAGTTGATTCAATCTTTCAGGAGTTGCTCCAATACCTGGTTCACTCAAGGAAGTTGGATCATTGGTAGTGTTGTGTACTCTTCTTTCATCAGCACTTCCCAATCCAGTTTTATCTCTTGCTTCCTTTCCAGTAACTACTCTAGCTTCAAAACGACTTGCAGTAGTCTTCAAAGATTGAGTTTGTTTTGCCTTAGTGAATCCTGGTAGGAGTGTTTTTGATCTTCCTTCTGATATCAAGTTAACTTGAGCTGTGTCAGAGGTTACTTGCTTCTTTTGAATATCAGAACTTACAATTTCTTGACTCTGAACAACTTGAGCCATGTCAGAGGTTGTTTTAAGAACTTTTCTTGAAGTCAGAGCAAGATTATCTTTGTCATCAGTAATTTCTTCATCTTCAGGAGGTACATAAACTTTAACAGGTTCACCAACCTTTTCTTTACCCTTGGATCTTGGATCTATCTTTGGTTGTGATTTAGCAAATGTTGCTTCAGTTTGTGCCTTTTCTTTAATCACAATGCCTTTAAGTTTTGGAAGTGACTTTTTACCAGAAGCTTCAGATTTAGATGTGGCTTTCTTTGATTTAAGTCTAGCTTCTTCTTCCTTTAAACTTTCCAAGTCCATTCCTGGATTTTCTTGAAGAAATAACTGTCTTGACATTTCTTCATCAAGATCTAGAAGTTCATCAGAATTTATTCTTTTACCAGTATCAAAACTTATTCTCTTCCCAGTATCAGAACTTATCCTGTGACTTGCAATTTCAGCATTTCTTGATGAGAATCTTTTACCTTGACTATGACCTCCACCCATTCCAGAGTTTCCTTGGTCATCTTTTTTATCATCCTTTCCTTGCAGTGTCTTGTCATCCTTGCATTTGGACTTAATTACTTTCTCCCCCTTTTTGGCATCAGCAGGAAGTAGAAGATAGATAAGCAATTCCACTGAAGATTGGATTTCAGTCAATTGTGATTGCTGAGAAGCTTGATTTTGCAGAATTTGATCAATCTGTGCTTGTTGACGATCTTGAGTCTTCTCAATATAAGCAATCCTGTCAATAGAAGGTTGAAAGAACTTTTTCTTATCAAGTTTCCAAACTTGTTCCTGCTTGATAAGGTTCTCCTGAATCTTGTGTATTTCTGCATGAGTGGTTGAATGAAGACCTTGTAGATGTTTAGTACTCAATGCAGTGACACGAAGCTGGGTTTTGAAATCATCAGAATTTAACATTTCATCAGCTTTAGTCAAGTGCTCAGTAAGATGTAACGCAGATGGAATACATGAAACTGAGTTCCATTCCTTAGTCCACTCCTGACCTGCAGGAGTTTCACTCCAAGGCACTGTTGGTTCCTCTGTAACAACTTCTTTACTAGTTCAGACTTAAAAAGAGGAATATGTCCTGAAGGACCTGCTGCATCAGTATCTGCAGTTGGAGCAGCATCACCAGTATCTCCAGCATGTGCAGCATCAGAACTTATAGAATCAGTATCATCTGATATAATAGCAGTGTGAGTAGCAATGGAGGCTTCAGCATCCTCTAGTTGCTGAGCTGATGCTAAGTTCTGATCAACAGCCATATCCTGATGCTCACCTAAAGTCTGATCATCAGTGTCTAGATGCAGAGAAGGTGACTTAGATAATTCCGGAGTTTGAATAGCATCAGGAACAGGTGTTGGCAAAAGATTTGTTGCTGTTGGAGCTTCTAAGAGAATTACTCCAGGCATAACTAAGTGTTGATCAGCATTATCAGCACTTGTGCCTTGATTACCAAGAGACACAGATGGGAAATTAGCCTTGTCAGATACAGTTTCCTGAGATGGAGTGGATGGAGAAGAAGTAACTGGATCAAATTCTTTTTCTTGTGAGATCAGAGATTCCTGATCCCCTTCCTTAGCTGCTTCCTCCTCATCATCTGAAACTGGCCTTTGTGCCCTCTGTTTCTTGTATTTCTTGTTTGATTTGGATTCTTTTGGAGTTTCAGGAACAGTCATTCGTCTAAGCCTTTTGAGAAGCTTAGAACCCCCAATATCAGAATCCTTCTGAGAAGTTGTTTTCTCAGCTTCATTTACCACAGGTTCTGAAGAAAGAATCTGTTCCTCAGAATCTGATTCATCTCTCAAAGTAATCCTCCTCTTCTTCTGAGGTGTTTGAGAAACAGTCTTTGTTCTCTTTGACTTAGAAGATGTAGGCTTCACATAGGACTTGAGATATGTTCTGAGAGATGGTTGAGAGGTTTGAGGTGGCTGAGTAGAGGTGGTAGGTGCTGATGAACCAGGTTCTGATGTTTGAACATCAGGATAAAGTGCAGTGTACTTAACAGGATCATAGGTGATTAAGGCTTGTTTGACAAATAAAGGTATTAAGAGGGGTCTTAACACAGCCTTTTTATTATCAGAAGATAATACATCAGTAAAAGCTCTCTTAGCTATTCTGAAAGATGGAATTAGATCACCAAAATTTTGGGGCTGATTACAACAAAAACTATAAATAAGCTGACAAAATCTTGCAAAATATACAGTATTGCGATCTTCTGTCATCCTATCCCCAATAAAACCTAAGACTGCTCGTGCATAATCAAAATCAGTGTGATTTAGAAGTGCATACCCGATTTGTTGGCTGAATATGGGAATTGCATCAAAATTTGAACATTTGTTGGCGAAAGCTTTGGTAATGCAATCAAAGAAGAAACTTCATTTCCTCCTTATGAAAGATCTCTTCAACTGTCCAAGCTTGGTCAATGTTCCTTCATATCCCAGACTAACCATCATGTTTTGAAGAACTGAGTCATCAACAGTAGAATAAACACAGTCCTCAGGTAGCTGTAATGCCTGTCTAACTGTAGACAAAGTCACAACATACTCATCTTCCCCTGATGAAAATATTATACTTGGGGACCCTTGAGCACCACCATTGTCATATACTCCACTCCTCCAAAACTCCAGTACTTGAACTCCAGAAATGGATGTAGGCTCAGTTAGAGCAAACCCAATATCAGAACTAGTGAGAAAGTCCTGAATGAAATGAAGTTCAGAGGGTGCCTCTGTAGTGTTTAGTATCGCAGAGAAGTTATTAGGAACAAACTTTGCTCCATCAAAGAGAATGTCCTTGGGTGCCATTATGTTTGGAAAGAAATCGGTAACCTGTAATGTGTTTGAGAAAATGCCTCTTAAAAGAAAATCGTCAGTAGATGAGAGAGTTGAAAAGTAAAGAGAGAGATAAAATATAAAGGTAAATAAAAGATTTGACAATCTTTGCTCTCTTTTACTTATACACAAAAAGTAACCGTTGAGGACACATGGCAGACATGCATTTAAAAGTAGTGGTAAATACCTTGACACCTGTTATACATAGAGAAGGCAAAAAGTTGCCAGGAGACGCGAAGATATTTAATGCTGACAGATAGAGTAAAGTCTACCTCGTCTCCCTAGACTTGAAAAAGAATAACAGTCATTTGAAAAGGAATGTGCACATGTAACAAGAGTGAACTGTTCAAGGACGAGTGCCATTAGTCCTAACCATAGACTATTAATCTTCCACTTCAACATATACTAAATTAATCTGAGACTGTTACCAAATTTTACTCACAGAGAAGTCAAGTAAAGGGTTAGACTGAAAAATCAGAACTTAGACCTATACCAGAACTTAACAGTCATCTAAACATAATGTCTTAACTCGAACAAGGAATATCTATCTTAGTAAGTTTTCATACAAGTTCTGAGTTATAGTCTTCAGAACTTAATCATCAGAACATATAACTAGAACGTGTCCTCAGAATTTGTGCAAGGTGACACAGTGACTGTTTGTCTAAAAGAACATAGACCACCACAAAAATTTCATCATTCATATGGAGTGATTTGTGTGTGCATTAAGCTAAACAACTAATAAAGAGTAAAGTCTGATTTACTTCAGTACATCTTAGAAATAAGTCATAATTAAAATTTTGCTAAAGAGCTGTCATTATCCTGAAACCTACTGATAAATGAGTTCATGCATGAGTCCACCTCAACTGTTTTTGTGCTAATTTTATGCATCTTTTTAAATTCTATTTTACAGTGGCTTCTCAGTGTAAGTGAGTTACGACTGCTTATCAGAATTTATGCTATTATCAGAGTATTTCTCCAGTAATCATAGAGTGTGAAAAGTCACCAAGAAAATATTTTGCTTTTCTAATGCATATTTACTTAATACCAGCTATGCACTTAGGTCGTCCCATTCACATTTTTACTCTAGATCTCAAAGGAGTACCTGATATTATTCTTTGATTCTTTTTCTTCTTCTTTTGATAAGTGAGGTTTATCAGCACTTAGTACATTCAGCAGTTTTACTAGAATCAGAACTTAAACAGATGAGTAGCATTATTCTAATTTGGGACTTAGTAATAAGATGAATAAAGTAAACTAAACTAAGCTCAAGTATCAGAATTTGCTTGTGTCATAAGATTTCCACAGAAATAATTACTTCTTTTATGGGATCATTTGTTCATTGAAGACTAGTAGGTCAGTATCTAGCACAATTATCCTCATAGGATTGAACAATTACTTAAACAGACAAATCACTTATTAGAGTTAAGAGATATATATCAGACAACAGTCAGTACTTAAAGACATTTATCAATTAAGCACAGAATACACAAAGAGATTAATTCTGTAAATACTGATCATAAAGTCTGATAACATAGAACAAGTTTAAGCAGATTTAGAGAAAGAACCTGAAATCATTCCAAGTTCATTTACCAATCTTGTAAAGGTAGCTTCACACAGTGGTTTTGTAAAGATATCTGCTACTTGTTGATCTGTGGGAACAAAATGCAATTCCACTGTACCTTCATCCACATGTTCCCTGATGAAATGGTACCTGATGCTGATGTGCTTTGTCATAGAGTGTTGAACTGGATTACCTGTCATAGCAATAGCACTTTGATTATCACAGTAAATAGGGATTTTGAAATATGTTAACCCATAATCCAGTAACTGATTCTTCATCCAAAGAATCTGTGCACAGCAGCTTCCTGCAGCAATATACCCTGCTTCTGCAGTTGATGTGGAAATTGACTTTTGTTTCTTGCTATACCAAGAAACCAATCTGCCTCCAAGAAATTGGCAGCTTCCACTTGTGCTTTTCCTGTCAATTTTGCAACCTGCAAAATCTGCATCTGAGTAACCTATTAATTTGAAATCTGATTCTCTAGGATACCATAATCCTAGATCAGCTGTTCCTTTAAGATACTTAAAGATTCTCTTTACAGCTGTTAAGTGAGGTTCTCTTGGGTCTGCTTGAAATCTTGCACAAAGACAGGTAGCAAACATGATATCTGGTCTACTAGCAGTTAGATAAAGAAGTGAGCCAATCATACCTCTGTAATCAGTAATATCTACTGATTTACCAGTATCCTTATCCAGTTTTATTGCAGTGGCCATGGGAGTGGATGCACTTGAACAATCCTGCATTCCAAATTTCTTCAGCAAGTTTCTGGTGTACTTAGATTGACAAATAAAAGTGCCTTCTTCACTCTGCTTGACTTGAAGGCCCAGAAAATAACTAAGTTCTCCCATCATACTCATCTGATATCTTGACTGCATTAGTTTGGCAAACTTTTTGCAAAGTTTGTCATTTGGAGACCCAAAAATGATATCATCAACATAAATCTGGACCAAAAGTAAGTCCTTGCCATGGTTGAGATAGAACAGTGTTTTGTCAATAGTTCCTCTGTTGAATCCACTTTCCAGAAGAAACTGAGCTAAAGTCTCATACCATGCTCTAGGAGCTTGCTTAAGTCCATAAAGTGCTTTATCAAGCCTGTAGACATAATCTGAATGTTTGGAATCTACAAAGCCTGGAGGTTGTTCAACATATACTTCCTCCTCCAATTCTCCATTGAGAAAAGCACTTTTCACATCCATTTGAAAGACAGTAAACTTTTTGTGAGCAGCATAAGCCATGAATATCCTTATGGCTTCTAACCTAGCAACTGGCGCAAATGTTTCATCATAGTCAATTCCCTCCTGTTGAGAATATCCTTTTGCAACCAGCCTTGCCTTGTTCCTTACAATTATGCCATCACTGTCAGTTTTGTTTCTGAATACCCATTTTGTACCAACAACATATCTATTCTTAGGTCTTGGCACTAAGGTCCAGACTTTGTTTCTTTCAAATTCATTCAACTCTTCCTGCATTGCTTGCACCCAATCAGCATCTTGAAGAGCTTCTTCCACTTTCTTTGGCTCAGACTGAGAGAGAAAAGAATTGTAAAGACATTCATTCGAAGTACCTGTTCTAGTTCTGACACCTGCATCAGGATTTCCAATTATCAAATCAGGTGTATGTGATTTTGTCCACTTCCTTGAAGATGAAAGGTTTTCTCTAGAACTGGATGCTCCCCCATGATTCATGTTGTCTTCGTTTTCATTTTCTGATGCTCCCCCTGAAACTATGCTCTCTGAGTTGGATCCTTCAGCATTTAGATTTTCAGCACTGTCAGTACTTGGCTTATCAGAACTTGACGAATCAGAACTTGAAGAGCCAGATGTATGTTCTGATGCTTCTTGAGATATGATAATATCTTGAGTATGCTCCCCCTGCATTGGTGCATCTTCCTTTGACGTAGTCACCACAGTTTCAATAACATCAGAATTTAATCCATTAGAGTTTACAGTATCAGGACTTAGACTGTCAGGACTTAAGGTATCAGAATATGAATCTTCATTTTCAAATCTCAGCTGATCATGATCAATGCAATCTTCAAGTCCAGTGATCTTCTTGTCATCAAAAGAGACATTGATAGATTCCATGACCACTTTTGTTCTCAAATTATAGACTCTGAAGGCTTTTGTGGAAAGTGGATATCCAACAAAGATTCCCTCATCAGCTTTTAGATCAAACTTGGATAGCTGTTCAGGATGAGTCTTGAGAACAAAACACTTACATCCAAATACATGAAAGTATTTCAGATTTGGCTTCTTGTTCTTCACCATCTCATATGGTGTTTTTCCATGCTTGTTAATGAGTGTTGCATTTTGAGTAAAACAAGCAGTCTGCACAGCTTCAGCCCAGAAATAGGTTGGAAGCTTTGCTTCTTCAAGCATTGTTCGTGCAGCTTCAATGAGAGTTCTATTCTTCCTTTCAACAACTCCATTTTGCTGTGGAGTTCCAGGAGCAGAAAATTCCTGCTTTATTCCATGATTTTTGCAGAACTCTTCCATTATCAGATTCTTGAATTCAGTGCCATTATCACTCCTCAAAATTTTCACAGAATCTTTGATTAATTTATCCAGATGTTTGACATGATCAATCAGGATAGATGCAGTTTCACTTTTTGTGTGCAAGAAATACACCCATGTGTATCTGGTGAACTCATCTACTATGACCAACGCATATTTCTTCTTTGCAATAGACATGACATTCACTGGACCAAATAGATCAACATGAAGTAGATAATAAGGCTCAAGAATTGATGATTCAGTCTTGCTCTTGAATGAAGATTTTCTTTGTTTGGCCTTCTGACATTAGTCACAAAGACCATCAGGAGCAAACACTGATTTTGGCAGTCCTCTCACAAGATCCTTCTTGATTAGCTCATTTATCTTGTTGAAATTTAAATGAGAGAGTTTCTTGTGCCAATTCCAGCTTTCTTCAATTGTGGCTCTACTCATCAAACAGATTGCAGAACCATCAGAACTTGTTGAAAGCTTAGCTTCATAAATGTTACCATGCCTGAATCCCTTCAGAACAACTCTTCCTTTAGATTTACTAACTATTTCACAATGTTCTGCAAAGAAATCAACATGATAACCTCTGTCACAGATTTGACTTATACTCAGTAGGTTGTGTTTAAGTCCTGAGACCAGAGCTACATCTTTAATGATGACATTCCAAGATTGATATTGCCATATCCCAAAGTTTTTCCAATGTTGCCATCTCCATAAGAAACACTTGGGCCAGCTTTCTCCACAGAGTCTGATAGCAGGGCCTTATTTCCAGTCATATGTCCTGAACATCCACTGTCTAGAACTAAAATATTTTTCATGTTGCCCTGCAATCAAAAAGACCACTAATTATTAGTTTTAAGGACCCAGACTTGCTTGGATCCTTTGGCCTTTTTAGGTTTGTTAACATTTGCAGCGGATTTAGCATCAGATTTTATGTTAACAGTTTTCTTATCAGAACTTATACTACCAGACTTTGAATCAGAACTTACACTAGAAGGAACAACAGAAACTTTCTTTAAAGAAGGTTTTATTTGATAATAATCATAGTACAAACTATGATATTCCTTACAAGTATAAATGGAATGCCATAAACTACCACAATGAAAACAAGGATTTTGTGGTTTGTATCTAACAGACTGACTCTTAACTCCTGATTTTGAAGATAAGGAGTTAATATTCTTATTCTTCCTGCAAAAAAAAGCCAGATGGTTAGAACTTCCACAGTTATGACATACTTTCCTAGGAGCATCAGGAACAGATTTATAGTTATTGCTTTTATTCACACCTTCCTTTCCATTCCTATTTTTCCTAGGTGATTTTACCTTGTTTGCATTCTTAACATCTTTCAGCTTATGCTTAAGCTGCTTCTTTGTCATTAAGCCTATGTTAACTTCAGCTGTCTTTTCCTGTTTTAGTTTGTCAGAAGCTAATTCCTTTTTAACTTCTGATTTCTCATTTTCAGATTTTTCAGTTACAAACTTAACAGGTTTTAACTTCGGCTTTTGCTTATCAACAGGCTTAATTTCTACAGTTCCTTTTTCATTTTTATTTTCTCCATAACCTAAGCCCTCTTTCCAGTTTCCACTGCTTAGCAAATTTTGAGTTGTTTTGCCAGAGTTAGTCCAAGTCCTAATAATCTCTCTCTCCTTTTCTAACTCAGTTTTTAGAGATTCATTCATTTTTAGCACTTCATCCCTAACATAAAAAGCATCATCTCTATCCTTCTGAGTTTGATGGAACATGACTAACTCTTTTTCTAAGAAATCATTTCTTTTCCTAAAAGCAAGATTTTCAGAAGTTAATCTTTCACATGTTAAAGTTTGATCTCTATAACTAACAAACATGGTTTTAAGATATCTTCTCAACTCATTAATATCATCAGTATGAAAAGCATAAGTAGTCTGAGGTACCTTTGTTTCAGCAGCTTCAGAACTGCTCTCAGAACTTGATTTATCAGCATTTGCCATCAATGCATAGTTCTCCTCACTTTCAGAGTCTGAGGTGTCTGTCCAGCTTTTCTGCTTTGTGACAAGAGCTTTTCCTTTGTCACTCTTGGTCTTCTTGCAATCAGAAGATATGTGGCCTTTCTCACCACAATTATAACATTTAACATTGGCGTAATCTCCTCTGTCAGACTTTCCTCCTCTTCCTTCAGATCTTCTGAAATTCTTCTTATCAGAACTTATGCCTTTCCTGGAAAACTTCTTTCCCTTCCTGAACTTCCTGTATGTAATCTTTGTGATTCCTTTCACCATAAGAGCACACAGCTTCATCATCTCCTCATCAGCATCAGTTTCAGGCAAGCTTTCAGAATCTGAGTCATCATCACTCTCAGAACTTGATGACTCAGTATCAGACTTTATGAAAAGAGCTTTACCCTTGTCTTTCTTTGAGGAAGGTGCTTTGGGAGATTCCTCTTCAGCCTTGAGAGCAACTGTCCTTGACTTTCCTCCTTTCCTCTTGCTTCTTTGTTCCATCTCAAGTTCATGAGTCTTGAGCATTCCATAGATTTCATCAAGAGTTGTTTCATCAAGATTGTAGTTGTCTCTTATTGTTGTTGCCTTCAAATCCCAGCATTCAGGAAGAGCTAACAGGAATTTTAGGTTGGTATCTTCAAGATCATACTCTTTATCAACCAATGACAAATCATTCAAAAGTTTGACAAATCTATCATATAAATCATTCAATGACTCATTAGATTTTGAGTCAAAATGTTCATACTCTTGAGTGAGTATTGTCTTCCTGTTCTTCTTAACTGTTTCAGTTCCTTGACACCTTGTCTCCAGTGCATCCCATATCTCCTTGGCAGTCTTGCAGTTGATTACCCTGTTTGACATTACATTATCAATGGCACTATGCAGTAAGTGTCGTACCTTGGCATCCTTAGCAATAGATGCTATATCTTCAGCAGTGTAATCACTCTTTTCCTTTGGTACAGTCTTTGCTGCTTCACCTGCAACTACAACAGTGAGCTTGGTAGGTTTGTGAGGCCCTTCCTTGATTCTATCAAGATATTCTGGATCTGTTGCTTCCAGAAACATGGTCATCCTTACCTTCCATATGGGATATTCAGATGGTCTCAATATGGGAACTCTGATAGTCTCATATCGACTCTGAATTGATGTCTTTGATGATTCCTCAGTTTTGGTAGGCTTAGTTGGAGTTTCTGTGTCAGACATGATTGTGTTTGGATCTTTAACTGTATGTATGTTAACAGAAGGCTCTGATACCACTTGTTAGGTCACACTTTCACTGTATAGGGGGTGAATACAGTGTTTATTACAATCAAATCAAATTCAAGAACTTATGTAACAGAAAACAAACTTTATTGAAACAATAAACTCTGTTACAATCTGGAACTGTTATCTCTCAGTGATGAACAAAATATCACGAGAGCTGCTAGGGTTACAGTAAATAATATTCTCGATAATGATAACACTTATAGTGTAAACCCTATGTCTGTGTTTATATATTACACAGTTACAAGATAATCGCTAATTGATATGGAATATAATTCTGCTTCCTAATATATATCAATCAGATATCTTTTCTTCCAAGTATTCCATTCTTTACGGAATTCCTTCTTCATGTATATCTCTTCTTATGTTTATCTTGATCTTCTTAACTTTAATCAGCTACTGTCCTTATCTGATCGTCCTTCAGCACTTAAGTTCTGATATCTATCTCCTGATGCTTATCTCCTGATAACATAAGTACTGATATCCCTTAAGTCCTGACGTCCAGTATAAGTACTGATCAGTTAAGTACTGATTTGTCCTGTTCAAATAAGATCTGAAATCTAAACATAAAACATATTAGCCATGACATTATCAAATATATCTAACATAATCCGACACCAAATCTTATTAAATCAAATCGACTATGCTTCTTCTACATATCTTTATACCTTCCTTTCGAGAATCGGGCATGACGTATTCGTAATTACGCCTACCCTTATATCATAATCACAATTAACAATATTCACCCAAAATCTCTGATCAATTATACTTAAAACATATAGCATGCGATTGTTATTTTATAGGGTTAACAACTTTAACAGTTTAACACACCAAATCACGACGATAACATGCAAATCGACTTATAACATTACCAACATAACTCTAACACTAACTCGAATCATTATAACACGAGAATAATTTCCATAAACTCAATTCCTTATTCACTTTTAAACTGAATTATAAGTTAAATTCTATAATCAAAACTCACATTCTATACATGCATATTCAATCTAGCATGTAATTCAACTTGTACAACACAAAAATCATATAACTCGAACCGAATTATTCAAAAAAACCCGAATTCAAAACCGAATAAAAGTAGTAATTCGATTCTTAGAATTTGAAAATCACGACTTAAACTTAATCGACTAAATACATATCAATTTCATAATTACTCGAATCAAAATTTGTAAACCCGAATTCATAAAGTCTAAATTACACAAATACTTCGACATGCACATAGATAAACGAGTTTTTATGATTTCCTAGGGCTCAGTAACGACATCATAGCCCACCACCGGCTCACCGGAGTTCACCACCGGCTCACCGGAGTTCACCGCCGGTGGCGGTAAAGGTTCGGAGCTGCCCAACCGGCCTCCGACCGAAACCTCACCAATTGTTTTCTCAAACAAAATCACAGCACTAAAATGCAAGCATTCAACAACAAATTTCTGCAAAATCGAACTAAGAATCCGAATTGATACAAGAGACCGAGAAGATATCACCATTCGGACCAAACACAAACACACACATATACATGAAACTGTGTATGTATATATATAAGGTAAGAGAAGCTCAAAGCCTAGGTTGGATTTGAGTATTGCCGAGAGAATCGAAGAAAACAAAAGGAGAGAGGGAGATACCGAGAGAGAGAGAGTCGAGAGAGCTCGAGAGAGAGAAAGAGCGGAGACGGGGGAAAAGAAAGGGGAATGAGGGAGTATATATGGTGCAGGGGCACCATTGTCTTTTTACAACAACAAAAATTGATTTCCTTTTTCTTTTACAAATTCTTTTATGCATCACATAATGAAAAGCTATTAAATAATATAAAATTAGTTTGTAAAATCTGAAAATGATACAACCTTTATTTTTAAAATAAAGAATATAAAATTAGCTCTCTCCACATATTTTTAAAATAATTTTTGAGCGAACGAATTAATTACTATGGATTTTACAAATAAATCCCTAATAAAAGAAATAAACTCTGAAAAATTATTTTAAAATATCGAAACGTCAAATTAAATCCAACTATCATTTTTGAAAAGTCTCTAGGATTATTCTAAGGATAATAAAATAAATTTTACACCTTAATCATATTTTAATAATTTTATAAAATTATATAAGGATCGGTTAAATTCTTATTTTAATCAAATAAATCCTCTAAAAATATTTTAAAACTCGCGAATCAGAGATTCACACACGTAGCTTTAAAATAACATATATGCAGTCAATAACATCAAAAATATTTAACACCGGTATACTCAATCACATTAATCTCCTTTTTAATAACCGATTACGCGCATAACATTTACTCGATAATTCAAATAACAAAATAACTTTTCAATTACGAATCCAAATCACAAAAACACACAGAAGACTCCACATTTATCATAACTTATTATAATCCTCAATTTCTATTATCTTAATCCTTCTCATTTAATCCATCCTTTTAAAATGGGTCCCGTTCTACTTGACGGTCTGGCAAACATAACTTAACCCTTTTTGCTGACTCATCAAACTGGAACGAGACTTTTCCCGTTCCTTATTACCATTTCACAGAAATTCACATAACCAAAAAATCATATAACTTAATATTTTATTCACATAATTCCACAATTATAACACAAAACTGTATTTTATTCATATAAATATTTCGTGAAAATTCCAGTCGTTACATTTAATCATGATGGAAAGAAGATTAGATTTTTGGAACTAGATGATTTGGAACTTGGAGAATCAAATCTATATGACCTCAGAGCAGCTGTTTATCAGAATGATGAATCTACAGAAGAGCTCAAGGATATCAAACAGTAAATGCAAATATATGTAAATGTTTTTGAAGGTCAACTACTCAAGAAATTCCTTGATGAAGCTACAAACTATACTGAAGTTCAAGACTGAAGATAAATTTTAGAAGCACTGACTGTAAAAAAGATTATTTATTTGAACTTCTGCATTTAGATAGTTTTTGATATCATCAATTTAGAAATTGTCCATATTTCATAATGCACAAGTTGGGGGAGATTGTTAGAAGAAATTGATGATATCTAGTTATAAGCTATCAGAGATTATTATCAGCATTTGATATCAGACTTTAGCATAATGTGACGTCATCAACATTTGTTATCAGCATTTGCTAATCAGGAACTGACATCAGTATTTTGTCACCACAGCTAAAGATCAGAAGATATTGAAAATGGAAATAGTTCGCAGAATTCAAGTCGGAGAAGGACTTTACATCTAGTAGAAATCAAATTAAGGATATGTTTTATGATTTCTTATTGTAATAGAATAGGACTCCTTATTTGATTGTGTAGTTGTGGCAGTATATAAGCACAAATTAGGTTAACACTTTATGTGTCGCGTATTGATATATCTTTTTTGTAACCTAGCAGCTTTCAAGGATATTTATTCATCCTTTCAGAGATTGGTTTGTAATCAGTTTTTATCAATCAATAGAAAACTGTTTATATTGTTGAGTGCTTCATTCGATTTATCTGCATAAACTGTATTCACCCCCTCTGTAGTTGTATTAAGGACCTAACATAATAAAAATTATAGAACAAAAATATTTCCAATAGTTAATTAAAAGGGGGATTGGGAAAGTAACTACAGTTTCATTAACTAATAAAAGAAGTCAAATTCCAAAATAATCGCAAAAGGTGAAGTCGTTAATCTGAATGTCAATAGTAATTTGAAAATTCATAGTCTTCGCTGGAGTCCCTTGGGAACTTCACATGCTTTATATGTTTGCCGAGTATTATTTAAAGAGGTCCTTGTTTAGTTACTGCAGACAGGTTATAACATTGTCTAAGATCAAGAGATTCCAGATAGAGACAGTTCTTGAGAATGGCCAACAACCCAGTAACTGTCATCCTATTATTAAAGAGTTGGAGATGGTGTAACCCTAATATGTTTTTTTAATAGCAACAGCCTTCCCATTCCACGCTCTAAGGTAAGAATAATCTAAAATTCCTTGGTTCAATGTGAATGACTTGAGGTGAGGGCAACAACGACCAGCAACTTCAATACCTCTTTCAGAAATCCAGGTGTAAGGAAGTTCTAAATCCTCTAATAATGAAAGATTTCTAACATTTCTATCAACCCTTCAACACAAATATGTCGTACTGGATTACTACTATCATCATCCTTAACGTAGAAATATTTTAACAGTAAACGTCTGAGGTGACTTGATCTACAAAATTTGTAAATTAAAATTCTATAAATAAGAAATTGTATAAATAAGAAATATTTTTCCTCTTAGGAATGTAACTCGAATTTATGATGCATCTGCTATATGTGTGTTATCTGATAAAGAAGAAGTGTAATCAAGTAAATATGTATAAAGAACCTATCAATTTAAGTATGCTAACAAGGAATACTTTAGTGACATAAAAATAGGTTCCTCCTATATTAAGATTCATGATTAAGCTATTAATCCAAATAACTAAAAACATGTAATGAATAATAATTAATTTATATCATACCTTTGGTAGATATACTGAAGTAGATAATCGTAGCCAAATCCCTGGATACTTAGATCCAACAACTGTCCACAACTCAAGTCTATAACATGCATAGCCATTTTCTCCAAGACCTTGTTGATCACCTCGTGGTCGACAGGATCTGCCTTATTCTCCTTTAATTTTTCTGACAATACATCTCGGAGAATTTTTACAACACGCCAGATGTGCGGGTCTTTGCAAAGTCTATGCCAGAGTTTACATATTTTCTTTACACTCATCAACATATCGTAACAATTTACTCGCTCCAATATTGACATGGTCAATTCTGCAGGAAGATCCAGCCAGTCCCTGTGATTCTCCCCTGCCCGTGGATCATGTAAGATCGAGGGATATATCATCGATGCTAAGTTACTTGCTCATAGACGGGCCGAGACTGCGCCATGATACACACAATTTTCCAGTATATATCAATACATTGTACCAACCAATTCGCTGCATAATCTACACTATTAATTTATAAATAGATTCAACCAGTAGTTGTGCCTATTTTCCACCGACATTGATGTTGGAAATACTAACTATTACAGCAACATAGAGGCAATTATATATAATATTTAATAAGCCAAACATAAGATAACATTTAACGAAACAAAATATGTAGGTAAAAAGCATGCATATCAGTAACTTGTAAGAACAAAGAAAGTCCAGAAATTGTACTAGCAACCATAGCTTTAGCAGAGTGATAAAGAAACAGAAAATTTGAGGCTATCAACAGGTATAATCAAACAAAATAACTATACAGCTGAGTCGCCAGGCCTTGCTCGAAGCCCTGACTGCTCTTGAAGAGATAATTGACCCCACCTGCTGTGTTGGGATGCTTGCAACACCTCCTCCAGGATAAAACATCTCTGAGCTTGGTGTTCACAATAACAACAAACTCAACTTCGACTAGCACCTTACTCGCCGGAAAAACCAATAACTGTGTGTTGGTGAGACTGTGTAGCTGTATTAATAGTTACGTGATAACTCAACATGAGAACAACACCAGAACATGACAGGTTAATAATACTACGTCTACACAAAAAATCAGAAGAAATGAAGACAATGCAAATACAAAGAATCAAAAGATTAGAAGAAGATTTGATGTCTAATTACAGGTCACTGAAAGAAGTTCTTAATATGATCATGCCTCGGTGAAGAATAAAGGTTAAAGACTTTCAGGGTTTCAAAAATGTTGAAGATTCAGTGTACAAGTGCTACCAAAAGATTTCAGTGTATTGGCATTGATTGAAGATAGACAGTAAAAAAAAAAAAAAAAAAAAAAAAAAAAAAAAAAAAAAAAAAAAAAAAAAAAAAATTCGAAGCATAGGAATCTGAAGAATTGAAGACAGGGTAAAAGACAGAAGTTAAAGAAGACAACTGCAGTCTTGAAGTTATACACACTGACATGAGTTCATTTATATGTTCAAGCGTTGGTGAAGAACAGTGAATGAAGAATTCAAGATTGTAGTAGCAATGAAGACGTTGTCTAAAGTACCATAAAGGATTCCATTAAAAGTACATTTATTTATTGGCAGTCAGTATTGGAAGCGATAAAGTTGTTGCAAGCTTAACAATGTAATCAAGGCTATTATACGAAGACCTGAATCGGGTTTAGTCATCTGTGAACCAGACCAGTTGCACTAGGCGTCAACAGCCCGTGAAAGGAATCTGGGTATTAATTTCAGAAGAATTTTTAAGTTGAGGAACATACTTGGATTGAATGTTTATCTGTTAAAGTACGAGAAGAGGTGCGCTGGGTGTACAGCTAAACTGCTCCAGGGACTGGCCTAATTCAAAAGTTTAATTGTTAAATTAAATAAATTTATTTAATGGACTTTAATATAATTTATTTAATAAACTTAAAATGATTTATTTTATAAACTTTAAATAAGTTTATTTTATAAATCTAAATTAGTTTATTTATATAAGTTATATTTAAAGTTTATTTTATAAATTAATTTAGTTACAATTTAAACTTAAATAAAAGAAAAGAAAAAGAAAAAACAAGAAAAAGAAAACAAAAAAAGTAAACAAAAAGAAAATAAAAAAAGAGAAAAAGATAAACAAGAAAAAGATAAACAAAAACAAAAGAAAAAAAGGAAAAAGAAAGGTCAGCGGTGTATATTTGCTTTAGGTGTACATTTGTTTTGTTTGTAAACAAAACAAGGTCGCAACTTAGTTTTTACTATGTACCAAGTGTTACGGGGAACACACACAAGTATATAACCAAACAAACAATGCAAAACACACACTCAATATATGACGCGGAAAAACCCACGTCCCAACTTGTATTATTAATCAAAACAATTATCAATAATATAATCAATCTCACCAAACGGTATTCACTCAAGCGATACTTAAGTCAAACAATACTCAAGCATACATCAAAACAATAACATGACTATGTATATATAGCCATCACAAACTTAGCCAACAAGACATACCTAATCTGATTACAATAATAATTGTCTACCCATACAATTATTACTCATTCCCATTATAATAATAATTGTCAACACATACAATTATTACCCAACTCAATTATGATAATAATTGTCTACCCATACAATTATTACCCAATTCAATTATATTTTATATCATCAAGCCCATACTACCTATTGGGTTTAATCCCAACAATCCTCCCCTTCAACCCAATATGATTTCATGCACAACCGAATTAACGGTCACTATCAAGCCATCGACGTCAATCGCCCAATACCTCCCCTCGAACAATAACCCCTCCTTCTAGTACAAAAAGATTTCTCTTATCTTTTCGACCTTTGAGTATCTCTAAATCTCCTTGAGTGACTTTCAACATATTGTTCTTCATCATAACAGTATATCCTAAATTAACTAATTTACCCAACGAAATCAGATTTCGATTTAACTCCGGTATGTATCTTACTTGAGTTAACTTCTGAACACGACCGTTGTGACGTTTCATTGTTACCTCACCAATGCCAGCAACCTTTACCGTTTTACCGTTTGGTAAAGTTACAATTTTTCCCTCACACTTTTTGTAGGACGAGAACCACTCCCTCTTACCACATATGTGATGAGAACATCCCGAGTCAAGCACTCATTCTTCTTTTGATCCCTTCTCTTCTTGAACCAAAAGAACATCTTCATCAGCTTCTACAAGCGAAACACTACCCCCTCGATTTTTCTTCAACTATCTCAAGTCTTCTCTTGCCTTTGGACACATAAATTGTATATGATCCAATTCCTCACAATAAAAACACATGATATTAGGGTTATGTTTCTTAGCATACTTCTTTTTCGTGTCACGCGCACGTACCACGAATGCACTTCCAGCAGATGTGTCACTCGATTCTTGTTTCATCAATCTTTTGGCCTCCAGAAGAACAACAATAGTCTCATCCAAATCTAACTTCATTTTCCCAACCAATAAAGAAGTCATCACAGTATTATACTTCTTCGGTAGAGACACTAGTAGTAGAACAGCTTTGTCCTCATTCTTTAAATTTTCATCCAAATTATTTAGTTGGTTGATTAAGCCATTAAAACGATTCAGATGATCTCTTAAATCTCCGTCTTCTTCCATCTTGAGCCCAAACAAATCTTTCTTGAGAAACAGCTTGTTGGCCAAAGACTTTGAGTGATAAGTCTTCGTTAACTTCTCCCACAAATTCTTGGGATTATCCTCTTCAAGAACATCATACTTGATTTTCGGTGCAAGGGCCAACCAGATCGTTGATGCCGCACGTAACTTCATGTCTCCCCACTTTGTATCATCAACGTCAGTAGGCTTCTTCCCTACGAGAGTCGCATATAACCCTCGTTGAATTAACAGATCTTTTACCGTATTTTGCCACAAGGTAAAATTGTTTCTTCCATTAAACAATTCAATTTCAAATCCCCCAACCTTCTCCATCATGAACCTTGCTCTGATACCAATTGTTAGGGGGAACATACACAAGTATAGAACCAAACAAACAAATGCAAAACACACACTCAATATATGACGCGGAAAAACCCACGTCCCAACTTGTATTATTAATCAAAACAATTATCAATAATACAATCAATCTCACCAAACGGTATTCACTCAAGCGATACTTAAGTCAAACAATACTCAAACATACATCAAAATAATAACATGACTATGTATATATAGCCATCAGAAACTTAGACAACAAGACATACCTAATCTGATTACAATAATAATTGTCTACCCATACAATTATTACTCATTCCCATTATAATAATATTTGTCAACACATACAATTATTACCTAACTCAATTATGCTAATAATTGTCTACCCATACAATTATTACCCAATTCAATTATGTTTTCTATCACCAAGCCCATACTACCTATTGGGTTTAACCCCAATACCAAGGCACTACATCACAGGTTGGCTGTCAAATGTAAAAGAAATGTTAGTCGCAGGTTGGGAAATAATAAAAGGAAATCAGTTGGTTTTGTTTACTTGGTCGTAAGTTAAATTTGTTAGTAGCCAGTTAACAAAACAAAACAAATGGTTGCCAGTTGATGTGCCAAATATCCTTAGTTGCAAGTTAGCAGGTCCAAGCTCCTCAGCCATAATTTTATTGTACTATCAATTATTTGTGTGGTTCAATTTCAGCCATACATTTTAATTGATATAAGTCTACACAGGAGCAGAAGCAAATTCAGTTGTTCTGTTTATCTTCTTCTCCAACAAAAAGAGAGCTGATAAAACAAGAAACAAAGATTTTCAGAGAAGCTCTGGCACCTTGAATATCCGTTTAACTTCTCACCAGAGTAACTCTTGTATATTCATAGGGGCATTATAATTGTTACCCGGTAATTAAATCCTTAGACAAACAAAAGTTAGAACATTGTATAGGATTTAATTTGTTGATCTTTGTAGAAGCTAGGAACTTTATTGTTCTTAGATTGTAACTGGTTAATTTATTTACCGGAGTGTAGCAACACCCCTCGCTGATCTATATAAGAATATATATTTCCCTGAATATCCTTTGTTCCTCCTTTTATCATTCCAAATACTATTCATCTCAAGAACACGGAACCACTAATCAAACACTAAATTTTATATCCGCAAAAGATTGGAAATATTTTTTTTTATTTATTGATTATCGTATTCAATCCTTCCTTCTACGATAATTCGGGACCTAACATTGTGTTTGTGAGAGCAGGGAAAGTAGAGAGGAAGAAGATAGAAAATAGAGAGTTTTGAGATGTGTTTTCTCGGTATATACACCTTCTATTTTCTTTCGGTATTTATAGTACAAGAAATGAAAGTGTAACCGACAGACTTAAATATTATATTAACTCAGCCGTTACAGAATATAATATTTAATTCTCAGCCGTTACAGAATATATATATATATATATATATTAAGTTCTCAGCCATTACAAAATATATATTTAATTCTCAGTCGTTACAGAATATATATATATTTAATTCTCAGCCATTACAAAAATATATATTAAATTCTCAGTTGTTACAGAATATATAAATATATATATTCAAATAAGTTTAATTAAATGAGAGTTGACCAGCTCAGCCCATACAAGCCCAGTCGAGTCTAGCCCACATATCAATAAACTTATTTTTCCAGTTAAAAATAATATTAAATCAATAATTAATTTAAATTAATTATTAAACGAATCTCATAACTCTTTCAGGTTCCCCGCTTTAACTCAATTTCTTTATGGATTTCATTAAGAAAATTATTTAAACCCATACATGAAAGTTTAAGTTCCCATATCAAGGAACAACTTCCAACCGTTAGATTTTGGAATTAACATCAAGAACATAATAAAACTTATGATCTAAAACTTTATTTTTCTAAGAATCCCCCACAAATCCATACATAAATGCGTTCAGGTTTTCCATCATGACTTATTTTTCAGAGTCGGTACCCTTCCGGGTTTGAACCCTCCTAAGTCCTCTACTTCAATGGCTACCAGATTCAGATGGAATATTTCACCTTGAATCTTAATCCATTTAGTGTAACCATGTTCCATAGACGACGATAAGTCAACGGCTATGGTGTCAATCTACGGCTTTGAAATATTAATGGTCTTGTCTCGATCCTGTTCGTTGAATGTTTCAAGGAATAACCATTTCCTCTAATTATGACCACACAGTTACATTCTCTTAGCCGAGAATCTCTAGAGATATATTGCTTCTATCTTGTCGAATAACTTGATCCCGTTAAGAGTTTTAACACTCTTGCTTTTCTCGCGGTGCCAGTACCTTCCAGGTTTAAAGGGGATAGACTCAGATATAATAATATCATCTATGTAGCAAAGGTACTACCAATTCACCCTTACAGTTTGTTATTACCACAATGAATACACTTCAAGGGATCTCCTCTAATATGTATTGGGTTCCCACTGTTGATGAATTATGATGGGTCGATAGTCCCATCCCCAACCTTGACTTGAGGACCACTGCAGGTTCCATTCCTTTAGTCAAAGGATCAACTATATTATTCTGAGTTCCTATGAACTTTATAGCTATAATCCTATAAGACACTAAACCCCTTATATACTTGAGTCTAACTTGGATGTGTCTCTTTGTCTTAGCATTATATTTTTTACTACTAATTTTGTCAATAATTGTTCAACTATCAAACTAAATAGCAATAGTAGGAAGCAGCCTGCTTACTATAGGTATAGCAGACATAAGTTCGTGTAACCATTCAACCTTCGTCCCTGTGGCATCAAGTGCACACAACTCAGCCTCAAATGTAGCCCGAGTCACTATAGTCTGTCTGCTTGACTTCCATGATATTTCTCCACCTGCCAAGGTGAACACATATCCAGTCACTCCATTGGAACCAGACTTCTTAGCTATCCAAGTTGCATCACTGTACCCTTCAAGTACACCAGGAAATCTCCTATAGTGTAAACTAAGGTACATTGTGCCTTTTAGATATCTAAGTACTCTATCAAGAGCATCCCTATGAGTTCTGTTTGGACAGATTATATATCTAGCCAACTTAGACACGAAATATGAAATATCTGGTCTATTACAGTTAGCAAGATATTGCAAACTCTCAATAATCTGAGGATACTTTAAATGTGACACAGGCACTCCTGAAGTATTCTTGTCAAGGGCAACTTTAGGATCATAGGGTGTACTAGCGATTCTACATTGTGAATAACCATATTTCTCAAGTATAAATTTCTCTATGTAATGAGATTGAGTCAAGGTTATTCCTTCAGCCGACTGAATCAGTTTGATTCCAAGAATCACACTAGCCTCACCCATATCCTTCATTTCAAAGTGCCATTTCAAGAAAGCTTTTGTCTCGTTAATAATCTCAATATTGGTTCCAAACAATAAGATGTCATCCACGCATAGGCACAAGATAACACACTCACTACCTTTAACTTTGGTGTAGACACACTTGTCACTTTCATTAATCATATAACTGAAAGGCAATACAGTTTTATCAAACTTCTTATACCAATCCCTGGGAGCTTGTTTCAATCCATGGATGGACTTGATCAACTTACATACTTTCCTTTTATTTCCAGATGCAACAAATCCCTCAGGCTGGTCCATATAAATCTCTTCTTCAAGTTCACCATGAAGAAAAGTTGTCTTTACATCCATCTGATGTATGATAAGACCATGGACGAAAGCCAATTCTATAAGCATTCGGATTGTTACCATCCTTGCAATCGGAGAGTATGTATCAAAGTAATCAATTCCTTCCTTTTTGCTTAAAATCCTTAGCTACCGGTCTAGCTTTGTACTTATCTATAGAGCTGTCAGGGTTCAACTTCCTTTTAAAGACCCATATGCACCCGATTGTAGAACACCCAGAAGGGAGATCAACCAACTCACATGTTCCATTAGAAATAATAGAGTCAATTTCACTCTTTAAAGCACCCTTCCAATGCCTAGACTCCGAAGAATCCATAGTTTGTCGAAAAGTTAAAGGTCCGTCCTCGACATTGTAAGTGATAAAATCACCTCCAAAATCCTTAACTACCTTTGCGCGCTTACTTCTCCTTGGTTTCTCTACTTCCTTAGGAGTAGAGCTACTACTAGGTTCCGCCCCCATATTTGTCATCTTTTCCACATGATCAGGAATAGAACTCGATGTGTAAGTAGATCTTCCTCAGAAGTCTTTTTAAGTATTTCAGTCTTCATAGGATAGACATCCTCAAAGAATGTAGCATCTCGATATTCAACTATCGTGTTTGCCACTATACCATCTATGTCAGATTTTAATACTAAAAATCTCATAGCTGTGGTGGTTTCAAGATAGCCCAGAAAGATACACTCAACAGTTTTCGGACCTAGTTTCTTTCTCTTGTGTTCAGGGACAAGCACTTTAGCAAGGCACCCCCACACACGAAGTGTAACGCCCCCAAATCCGGGGTCAGAGGATTTGGTCGTCACTATGAAACCTCAATCCAAATTAACCTGTTTAATCAATAAACAAATGCCAGCGGAAGATATTTAACATAAATGACCCCAACTAATCCAAGATCTTTTAAGGTTACAGTTCTAGAAACAAGATATCCAAATTCCACAATAATTTTTTTTCACTTTCTTTTAAATCTCTTTTCAATAAATTCCAACTCAAAACTAAACCCACTAGTATAACTTCGAAATGAAGTATACTAGGCCCAAATAAAATACAAAACTATAATATAATATAATATAAACAACTT
Organism: Apium graveolens; assembly: GCF_009905375.1. NCBI lineage: Eukaryota > Viridiplantae > Streptophyta > Magnoliopsida > Apiales > Apiaceae > Apium > Apium graveolens. The sequence continues at coordinate 45,646 of NW_027417508.1, read as the reverse complement.
TACATAATAAAACTTACACTAGTCCGCAAACCCTGGACCAACCACCTTCCAAAAGCTTTTTCTTTGCTTCCTCGAATTACGCAGCTAAACAGCGCAAGCTAATCCTCACTGGAGGTTAAATTTGAAAACAGGCAAGTATGAGCGGAAGAAATGCTCAGCAAGTTAATTATAACATATATAGGGTCGTTTTGATATAAAACCGACATCTGCATCAGCGCAGAACATTTAAAAATCATAATTGCTGAATCATAAAACTTTAGTTAAGGAACCCCAGAATTGATTCCTTAATTGTATTCAAAACCATTTTGATATTCTTGAGCGACATGCTTCAGCAATACTTTGAATCTTGACGAGAATAAAACTCGTAAAAACAGTGTTTACGGAAATATGGTAAACCACAATAACATGAAACAATGATCAGGGAATGAATCATAAACTTTACCCAAAACTCAACTCTTGATATTAATACTTATTTTGTTATCATATCAAATTAGATATCACTACGAACTTTGATGCTCACAACATCTCATACTGAAGTCAACACCAATCATCTGTACTAATACCACCTTTGATATTTAACAACAAACTAAGTATTCTCAAAATCAGAAACTGAATCTAAACTACATTTCATCTTTTATCCGAAAACAAAATACTTAATAATCTTTCCTTGTAAGATGTCAAAAGCAATATAATAATTTAGATTGGAATCCTCGAACGACGGTGTGTTGCCGCCGGTGATCAGCCGCGGAGCAACACCGGTATGCCTAAGCATATCCAACTAAACAAAGGGGTACCCAAGGCACATATCGGCCTAGCAAGGTGTTATATCCTGTATAACACATAACTCACACTGGACCGCCGCCACGGCCTCTTACGCAACCATCCAATCTTAAAAACATTTTATTGAGAGGGGTCATAATACTCGACACCCTTAAAAACTTTTATTCCCCCATTTACTTGGGCAGAAAAACCAAAACAACGTCATCTTTCTCAAAATCCAAAACATTTGTAAATCCAATAAGTTGATAAGTAAAATCACTTAGCTATTCTGAACATAGAATAACAGAAGAATATTTGCATGATAATTCAGCGATATGTAAAACATTTATCGATTCTAAACTGAGAATAGGGAAAACAATACTTGCATAATATAATTCGAAATAAACGTCACTTGAATGATAAGTGAAGTCAGGGGTACTTGCCTTTGGATTTTAGCAGTTAGTCACACTCGCAATGACGCATCTATTCTGACATTCTGTCTCAATACATCACTGTCCTTCTTTTCAACACTTGACTGATATGCTGCTCCTGCGATTGCTAGAAGCCAGATACCCAATACCATTCCATCTCATTCCTTATCCAACGTCTTGTCCCGATCAACTCGAGAGATCCGCATCTATAATTAAAAGATATAACTTTAATTGTCTAAACGATAATCACTCGACGAACTACGCGTCAAAACCCTATTGTCTACCCATACGACAACCCGCATATAAAGAAGACAGTCAAACACAAGACCATTGACCCACGTATGCACATAATTCACGTAGCACGTAATCACATAATCCACGTATCACATAATTCACATCACATATGACTCGGTTCGTCAAAAAGTTCGACTCGATAAGTTTAAAACTAAAATCAGGTCAAAATATGATTTATCGATAAATAATCGACTCGGAATAACTTGTAAAACAAGCGACCTTTCGAAACAAAATGATTTGGGTCTCGAAAGTATTTTTAATGAAAGCGGAATATTTTTCTGAGTCTGGAGGCGTTCGTTTCGTATTAAACGGACGAACGGTTTATTTAATATGAATTTTTGAACATTTTTCGGAATTAAAACAGGTCTCCGAATTATTTATAACTAAATAATAGTGCTCGAACACTCGAAATAATTTTAGAAGAATTATTGAGCCTGTAAAATAATTTAAAATAATATTTTCTTGGAAATTGGACAGCACCTCCTCTATTTCTCGGACTGCCAGTCGATATCATATCGACACAACCAACAACAATCAACACAATAATTTATATTTACGCATATAAACACTCCAGAAATGAATAACACGGCCACCTGAACCAAAACTCGGACCAAAAGTGACTTCTCCAACAATTTCTAAAAATTATGAAATAAATATATAAACACTAACATGCTATAATATACATAAGTACGAAGGCGAAATTTCGGAATCGTTACCCAAAATAAATTCTGATCACCCCGAAGAGAAAATCTGATGTCCGGAAAATATCTCCAGAAAAATCCGAAATTAATAGCAATAGATATATACACGCTGAGATGCCATGTGGAGTAATCACCACCTCCAAACTCTTTTTCTACGCCCCGAAAATAAATTAAAACAGAAATATAACGGAAATATGCTCCGCAAATTTTCTTGTCAAAACCTTGCAATATATATACCTATACGTAGGTATTGAAGCGCTGATCGTTTATATATATACCAATTGAAATTTGGATATACGGTTTGCAAGATATGAATTTTTTTGAAAAATAAAAAAAATAAAATATAACAGAGAGGGGAGAGACAGAGAGAAGGGGGAGAGGAGGATGTTGATAATGTAAGGGAGGGGGTTTTGTTTACAGGGGTGGCAGGTGGGGGTGGTGGCCTCCTGCCACGTTTTCTCATTTGTTTTTTTTTTTTTTTTTTTTTTTGTTTTTTTTTTTTTCAACAGATCACAGCAACATATCCTTATTTATATCTGAAAATTTTGTTTTGCCCCGCATTTCTCAACTTATCGAATAAACGCGCCGGTAAATAAAATCAGAAAATTACCAAACAAATTCTAAAATTCTCAGGATAATTAAAAACTAATAAAATAAAATTTTTATAATTTTTAAAGCATTTTTGACTTGCGCGTTATACCCGCATTACACAATTTAACGAACCGAGCTGCACTTGAAACAAATTCAGAAAATCACAAAAATAGTCTTAAAATGTTACAAATATCCCGAAGTTTATAAAAACATAAATTTCGAAATTTTAAAACAATTTTTGAAACGCAATTTATACCCGCTTTTATCAATTAAACGATTCAACGCGCGGTTAAAATTAATCCTAAAAATTCCCAAAATAATTTTGAAATTCTCAGAATATTTCAAACTTAAATAAATATGAGTTTCATAATTTTTGAAGAATTTTGGAATTAAATACGGATTTTACAAATAAATGAAATCTAAAAATCATACAGGGCTAAATAATTGATGAAATATTGATTTCTAAATTTTATAAAATCCCAAATATAATTATTGTAATTATAAAATCATAAAAATATTTTTGAAAGATAATTTAAATATTTATGAAATTAGATTTTCAATAAAATCACTTTTAAAGACAAAAACAAAACGATACGACTCAGTATTTAATAATACAAATAATCATCAATCACAACTAAGTCACACACAATTAATATTACATACAACACATAGCAGACATAATATCCATCCAATCCCTAATATTACTAAACGAACTCAATTTACCGATATCAATAAATGATCGGTTTTCAAATAAACTTTTGAAAATAATACATTTAAGCAAATATTTTTAGAAATTAACAAGGATCGATATAACACTCAACAATTAGCACATTACCATTTAATAATACAAACTCATCAAATAGGAATAAAATATCCACCATTTTATTTCTTCTAAATCAGAAAATCACCTAAACATATTCAAATATTAATAATAATAATTCTGAAAATACGGGATATCACAATCTACCCTCCTTATAAGGATTCCGTCCTCGGAATCAGCAGAAGACAGCACTTAGGGTTTTCTAACCAACTTTCCATTTCCAAATAACCTCAATTTTCCATAATCTTAAACAAATCTTGTATTCCTGGTATAATAAAATTTTTACAGGAGCTTCACTGTGTACCACTGTTCCGTCTACATCCTTTGACCAATTCCTCAATAGAATCGCTTTACTGATTGCGAGAAAGAAGAATAGAGAGAAAGATAGAGGGAAGAAAAGAAAGAAAAAGATAGAGAAATAAAGAAACAGATTGACTTCGCTATACACCTTTGATATTTTAATCGCATTGCAATCCACTGTTGCTCTTGATAATCCCATCACATAACCCTGCTTTGACTTGACCAGGAAAACTCAGCTTAACTTGATTGGAATACCTTCGAATGTTTGAGATGATAAAATCATGGAATTTCAAAAAGAAATTTTTTTTTTTTTTTTTTATATCATAACAGGACCAAAATCTGAATTTGTGAAAAAGTATTGTTGAAATGAAAGAATAACTGAGAGATCAATATGATCAAACGAACTTGGTATTGCGTGTCCAAATTAAGACACTACTAAAGGTTGTTAACCTTCATGTATTCACAACACACACAAGTGATGGCGTCCCATCCAACTCCTATCACACAGACAGGTATACCTTGTTTCCCCTATAATTAGGGTTGTTCATCTCAGTCGGAATAAAAATATCAAAGAATTCAAAATCAAATGAATAAAACTGAAAAGATTTCAAAACTGATATTTCTGAAGGAAATGAAATCCAGAGAACAAAATTCCGGCACCAAAATGAGCAAGTGGTGTCACATCACCAAGAAACTATCCACCAAATAAGAAAAGTGGAAGTTAAATATTCATAACTTAGCAGAGCTATCAAAACCTGAAAAATAGGCTTCATGACAACCTCTGGCACATTTAAAACATAGTTATGATTGAAAATGAGTGGTAGGGAATATATCCTCTAACAGATATCCCTTTTTGAGAGAAGCCAAAAGAAATTATAGAAAGAGAAGGTATTGCCAAAGTCTTAATATTTATCTTGAATTTGAACTCTTCTGTTGACTCGTCATCCGATTCTAGATACTTCTTCATATTCTAAGGATATCGATAATATCCATCATCGTCGAATCGTAGTCTCGGAAGATTCCACAATAGAAATTTGCAGCTTCCCGGAGTTCCATCCAGTTCAGCACAATCATCTCAAACAAATACGCCTTATCTTAACTTATTCGTTGGTACTATATTCAATAGTCCAACAGGAACTCGATATGAGCTCAAACGTCCTCACATAGCTATACACACTCCTACACACTCTCGTTTCTAGTTTACTATAACCTCAGCTCTGATACCAACCTGTAACGCCCCCAAATCCGGGGTCAGAGGATTTGGTCGTCACTATGAAACCTCAATCCAAATTAACCTGTTTAATCAATAAACAAATGCCAGCGGAAGATATTTAACATAAATGACCCCAACTAATCCAAGATCTTTTAAGGTTACAGTTCTAGAAACAAGATATCCAAATTCCACAATAATTTTTTTTCACTTTCTTTTAAATCTCTTTTCAATAAATTCCAACTCAAAACTAAACCCACTAGTATAACTTCGAAATGAAGTATACTAGGCCCAAATAAAATACAAAACTATAATATAATATAATATAAACAACTTTACATAATAAAACTTACACTAGTCCGCAAACCCTGGACCAACCACCTTCCAAAAGCTTCTTCTTTGCTTCCTCGAATTACGCAGCTAAACAGCGCAAGCTAATCCTCACTGGAGGTTAAATTTGAAAACAGGCAAGTATGAGCGGAAGAAATGCTCAGCAAGTTAATTATAACATATATAGGGTCGTTTTGATATAAAACCGACATCTGCATCAGCGCAGAACATTTAAAAATCATAATTGCTGAATCATAAAACTTTAGTTAAGGAACCCCAGAATTGATTCCTTAATTGTATTCAAAACCATTTTGATATTCTTGAGCGACATGCTTCAGCAATACTTTGAATCTTGACGAGAATAAAACTCGTAAAAACAGTGTTTACGGAAATATGGTAAACCACAATAACATGAAACAATGATCAGGGAATGAATCATAAACTTTACCCAAAACTCAACTCTTGATATTAATACTTATTTTGTTATCATATCAAATTAGATATCACTACGAACTTTGATGCTCACAACATCTCATACTGAAGTCAACACCAATCATCTGTACTAATACCACCTTTGATATTTAACAACAAACTAAGTATTCTCAAAATCAGAAACTGAATCTAAACTACATTTCATCTTTTATCCGAAAACAAAATACTTAATAATCTTTCCTTGTAAGATGTCAAAAGCAATATAATAATTTAGATTGGAATCCTCGAACGACGGTGTGTTGCCGCCGGTGATCAGCCGCGGAGCAACACCGGTATGCCTAAGCATATCCAACTAAACAAAGGGGTACCCAAGGCACATATCGGCCTAGCAAGGTGTTATATCCTGTATAACACATAACTCACACTGGACCGCCGCCACGGCCTCTTACGCAACCATCCAATCTTAAAAACATTTTATTGAGAGGGGTCATAATACTCGACACCCTTAAAAACTTTTATTCCCCCATTTACTTGGGCAGAAAAACCAAAACAACGTCATCTTTCTCAAAATCCAAAACATTTGTAAATCCAATAAGTTGATAAGTAAAATCACTTAGCTATTCTGAACATAGAATAACAGAAGAATATTTGCATGATAATTCAGCGATATGTAAAACATTTATCGATTCTAAACTGAGAATAGGGAAAACAATACTTGCATAATATAATTCGAAATAAACGTCACTTGAATGATAAGTGAAGTCAGGGGTACTTGCCTTTGGATTTTAGCAGTTAGTCACACTCGCAATGACGCATCTATTCTGACATTCTGTCTCAATACATCACTGTCCTTCTTTTCAACACTTGACTGATATGCTGCTCCTGCGATTGCTAGAAGCCAGATACCCAATACCATTCCATCTCATTCCTTATCCAACGTCTTGTCCCGATCAACTCGAGAGATCCGCATCTATAATTAAAAGATATAACTTTAATTGTCTAAACGATAATCACTCGACGAACTACGCGTCAAAACCCTATTGTCTACCCATACGACAACCCGCATATAAAGAAGACAGTCAAACACAAGACCATTGACCCACGTATGCACATAATTCACGTAGCACGTAATCACATAATCCACGTATCACATAATTCACATCACATATGACTCGGTTCGTCAAAAAGTTCGACTCGATAAGTTTAAAACTAAAATCAGGTCAAAATATGATTTATCGATAAATAATCGACTCGGAATAACTTGTAAAACAAGCGACCTTTCGAAACAAAATGATTTGGGTCTCGAAAGTATTTTTAATGAAAGCGGAATATTTTTCTGAGTCTGGAGGCGTTCGTTTCGTATTAAACGGACGAACGGTTTATTTAATATGAATTTTTGAACATTTTTCGGAATTAAAACAGGTCTCCGAATTATTTATAACTAAATAATAGTGCTCGAACACTCGAAATAATTTTAGAAGAATTATTGAGCCTGTAAAATAATTTAAAATAATATTTTCTTGGAAATTGGACAGCACCTCCTCTATTTCTCGGACTGCCAGTCGATATCATATCGACACAACCAACAACAATCAACACAATAATTTATATTTACGCATATAAACACTCCAGAAATGAATAACACGGCCACCTGAACCAAAACTCGGACCAAAAGTGACTTCTCCAACAATTTCTAAAAATTATGAAATAAATATATAAACACTAACATGCTATAATATACATAAGTACGAAGGCGAAATTTCGGAATCGTTACCCAAAATAAATTCTGATCACCCCGAAGAGAAAATCTGATGTCCGGAAAATATCTCCAGAAAAATCCGAAATTAATAGCAATAGATATATACACGCTGAGATGCCATGTGGAGTAATCACCACCTCCAAACTCTTTTTCTACGCCCCGAAAATAAATTAAAACAGAAATATAACGGAAATATGCTCCGCAAATTTTCTTGTCAAAACCTTGCAATATATATACCTATACGTAGGTATTGAAGCGCTGATCGTTTATATATATACCAATTGAAATTTGGATATACGGTTTGCAAGATATGAATTTTTTTGAAAAATAAAAAAAATAAAATATAACAGAGAGGGGAGAGACAGAGAGAAGGGGGAGAGGAGGATGTTGATAATGTAAGGGAGGGGGTTTTGTTTACAGGGGTGGCAGGTGGGGGTGGTGGCCTCCTGCCACGTTTTCTCATTTGTTTTTTTTTTTTTTTTTTTTTTTGTTTTTTTTTTTTTTTTCAACAGATCACAGCAACATATCCTTATTTATATCTGAAAATTTTGTTTTGCCCCGCATTTCTCAACTTATCGAATAAACGCGCCGGTAAATAAAATCAGAAAATTACCAAACAAATTCTAAAATTCTCAGGATAATTAAAAACTAATAAAATAAAATTTTTATAATTTTTAAAGCATTTTTGACTTGCGCGTTATACCCGCATTACACAATTTAACGAACCGAGCTGCACTTGAAACAAATTCAGAAAATCACAAAAATAGTCTTAAAATGTTACAAATATCCCGAAGTTTATAAAAACATAAATTTCGAAATTTTAAAACAATTTTTGAAACGCAATTTATACCCGCTTTTATCAATTAAACGATTCAACGCGCGGTTAAAATTAATCCTAAAAATTCCCAAAATAATTTTGAAATTCTCAGAATATTTCAAACTTAAATAAATATGAGTTTCATAATTTTTGAAGAATTTTGGAATTAAATACGGATTTTACAAATAAATGAAATCTAAAAATCATACAGGGCTAAATAATTGATGAAATATTGATTTCTAAATTTTATAAAATCCCAAATATAATTATTGTAATTATAAAATCATAAAAATATTTTTGAAAGATAATTTAAATATTTATGAAATTAGATTTTCAATAAAATCACTTTTAAAGACAAAAACAAAACGATACGACTCAGTATTTAATAATACAAATAATCATCAATCACAACTAAGTCACACACAATTAATATTACATACAACACATAGCAGACATAATATCCATCCAATCCCTAATATTACTAAACGAACTCAATTTACCGATATCAATAAATGATCGGTTTTCAAATAAACTTTTGAAAATAATACATTTAAGCAAATATTTTTAGAAATTAACAAGGATCGATATAACACTCAACAATTAGCACATTACCATTTAATAATACAAACTCATCAAATAGGAATAAAATATCCACCATTTTATTTCTTCTAAATCAGAAAATCACCTAAACATATTCAAATATTAATAATAATAATTCTGAAAATACGGGATATCACACGAAGATACTTAAGACTAGTCATCATGCCTTTCCATAACTCCAAGGGTGTCTTATCCATGTGTTTCAGAGGGACTATATTCAAAATATGGCACATCGTATTTAGAGCCTCTCCCCACATGTATTTAGGCAACCCAGAGTCAATAAGCATAATATTAATCATATCTTTAAATGTTCTGTTCTTTTGCTCATCAACCCTATTAGACTCATGTGTGTATGGTGGAGTAACTTCATGAACTATATCATTGTTTGCACAAAATTCATTAAAAGCGTTACTCGTATACTCACCACCTCTGCCAGATCTCAATCATTTAAGTACCTTACTAGTTTGCTTTTCTACTTCAGTTTTATATATAATGAATTTACTAAGTGTTTCATCCTTATGTCTAGGTAAATAAATATAACAATATCTGCTACTATCATCTATAAAAGTAATGAAGTATCTAAACTGGTCTTTGGTCAACATACCACCAAATTCATAAATATCAGTGTGTACTAAATATAACTAGTCTGAATCCCTAACAATATTATGAAAAGGTTTCCTTATTTATTTAGCAGACACACATACTTGAAATTTAGAATTCTTTTTTATAGTATGTTTTGGAATCAACTCTAAGTTAATCATATTCTTAAGAACATCAAAGTTTAAGTGACCTAGTCTAGCATGCCACAAATTTGAGGATTCAACACAGTTAACAAAAGGAATAATATCATTATTCAAAGTCCCCAATACGGGTTCAGCACTAATAACAAATAAACCATTTGACAAGTAACCCTTGCCAAAAAAATGTTCCAGTATGAATAAGAACTACTTTATTACACTTGAAAGAGATTTCAAAACCATTAGAAATTAAACAGCTTCCACTTATTATATTTCTACGCATGTCGGGAACATGATGCACTCTAGTTAGAGATAGAATACTTCCTAAAGGGAACTTCAAGTCCAAATTTCCTACTCCATGTACTTGAGCAGCACTTGCATTTCCCATCTTCACTGTCAGGCTATGACTCTGTTGATAAGATATAAATAAACTAATATCAGCACAAATATGTACATTAGCTCCAATATCTATCAACCATTCATTTGACAGATAGGTAGAAAATAGTACAGGGTTGTAGGATACATACCGGTCAACGTTGGTTTCAGAAGCCGTAGCCTCACCAACAACCATGTTCACTACGGGCCCACTTGCGGTTCTAAGCACAGCATTCGCGTGCGCTATTACCTCAGTTTTCTTCGCTTTCTTTGTAGGGCAGTCCTTACTCCAGTGCCCAATCTGCCCACAAGACAAACACGGTTTGTTTGCCTTTGGTTTCTTGGCCTTGTCTTTATCACTCTTAGGTTTATTACTATTAACTTTCTTAGCAACAACCTTCATATTTTGTCCTACAATTGCTACATTTACCTTCGAGGTACCATGCTCAGTTGGCATCACATGTCCCTGTTTGGACTTGTATTGTTCTTGAACCAAGATGTCCAGCATAAGGTTGGTCCAGCTGATCTCTCATTTCTATTTTTTCAGGGAGAGAGAGAACTCTTCCCAAGACTTCGGGAGCTTTTTAATCACGCTCATAACCTTGAACTTCTCAGGGAGGTCCATTCCAGACTCCTTCATAGCATGCACTATCATCTCGAACTCATGCACTTGCTTAGTCACGGACTTATTGTCCACCAGCTTGATATCAAGGAACTTAGCCACATAATACTTTTCCAGACCTTGTGAGTCGGTATTGTGTGTCTGGTCCAGCTTCTCCCATAAAAGTTTTGCGGAGTAAGCATCAGAAGAATAAACATCAAACAAGGTGTTAGTTAGAGCAGCCGAAATGGCCGCCCTAGCAACCCATCCTTCTCATCCCACTTCACAAAATCCTTAACCGTGTCAGCCTTTTCTTGATCCACAACCGGTTTCTCATACTCCACAACCGGCCACAAACCCTTTACAGTCAACCACAATTTCATCCTTTTCTGCCAGTGAGAAAAGCCGATGCCACCACTGAATTTCTCTGGAAAGTTAGTCAATTCAACGGCTTGTGGAAAATTGTAAGTGGTCCAATCAATGACCCCAGCAGATGCACCAGAACTACCACCACCAACGGGAACCTCAGCTTCGCTAACCATTAGGCTAAATAATATATAACTAATTATCTCTTCAAGAATGTTGAAGATACTAACTATTACAGCAACATAGAGGCAATTATATATAATATTTAACAAGCCAAAGCCAAGACGACAATTAACTAAACAAAATATGTAGATAAAAAGCATGCATATCAGTAACTTATAAGAACAAAGAAAGTCCAAAAATTGTAGGGTTAATTATCAATTAGGTCACTTACTGCGTCCAAATGTATCAAGTAAGTCACTGATTACAAAATCGACTCAAATGAATCACTCATTTGAAAATTTGTATAAAAATATCACTCTATCGTTAGTCGAAATTCTTAAAAGTACTATATATTGAGTTTCACACATTTTTTATGAATGATATTACATTTTAATGAAAGATTCGGGGTTCTAGTATTTTAGATAATATTTGTAGATTTTTAAAAATTTATCTACTATTTATTTTTATTTATTTCAAATAAAATAGTCTAAAAAATAAAAATAAATAGTTGATAAAATTTTAAAAATCTAACAATATTATCTAAAATAGTAGAACTCGGAACCTTTCATTTGGATATAATATCATTCACAAAAAATATGTGAAACTCAATATATAATACTCCCTCCGTCCCACCAGGATGTTTACATCTCTGGTGGGCACGGAGACCAATATATATATATATAAGTAGGTAAAGTAATGAAAAGTGATGAAAAGTGGTTAAAGTAGTGGGACCTATTAATATTTAATAATAGATTTGAGAGAGTGGAGGAAGTTAGTGGGTGTAATAGTGTTTTATATTATTAAAAGTTTACTATTTTTGGAATGTAAAGAAATGGATGGGACGGCCCAAAATAGTAACTGTAAAGAAATGGATGGGACAGAGGGAGTACTTTTAAGAATTTTGACTAACGATGGAGTGATATTTTTGATACAAAATTTCAAATGAGAGCCACTCATTTGAGTCAGTTTTGTAATTAGTGACTCACTCGATACATCTGGATGCAGTAAGTGACATATTTGATAATTAACCCAAAAATTGTACCAGCAACCATAACTTTAGCAGAGTGATAAAGAAACAGAAAAGCTGAAACCATCAACTGGTACAATCAAACAAAATAACTAAACAGGTGAGTCGCCAGGCCTTGTTCGAAGCCTTAGCTGCTCTTGAAGAGATAATTGCCCCCACCTGCTGTGTTGGGATGCTCACAACACCTCCTCCAGGATAAAACAACTTTGAGCTTGGTGTTCACAGTAACAACAAACTCAACTTCGACTAGCATCTCACTCGCCGGAAAAACCAGTAACTGTGTTTGTGAGAGCAGAGAAAGTAGAAAGGAAGAAGAGAGAAAATAAAGAGTTTTTGAGATATGTTTTCTCTGTATATACACCTTCTGTTTTCTTTCTGTATATAGTACAAGAAATGAAAATGTAACCGACAAACTTTAATATTGTATTAACTCAGCCGTTACAGAATATAATATTTAATTCTCGGCCGTTACAGAATATATATATATATATATTAAATTCTCAGCCATTATAGAATATATATATTTAATTCTCAGTCATTAAAGAATATATATATATATATTTAATTCTCAGCCATTACAGAATATATATTAAATTCTCAGTTGTTACAGGATATATATATATATATATATATATATATATATTCAAATAAGTTTAATTAAATCAGAGTTGACAAGCTGAGCCCATACAAGCCCAGTCGAGTCTAGCCCCCATATCAATAAACTTATTTTTCCAATTAAAAAAATATTAGATCAATAATTAATTTAAATTAATTATTAAACGAATCTCATAACTCATTCAGATTCGCCGTTTTAACTCAATTTCTTTATGGATTTCATTAAGAAAAATTCTTAAACCCATACATGAAAGTTTAAGTTCCCATATCAAGAAACAACTTTCAATCATTAGATTTTGGAATTAACATTAAGAACATAATAAAATGTTTGATCTAAAACTCCATTTTTCCAACAAGTCATGCAAGATGGATGAAAACGCCATATAGTGAGATTTTCACGTATTGTGACTTGTGCGTGGTCTCGGAATTTGCTAAGGTTTGAAGAGCTTTGCGTTTATAAATTATAAATTGCAAATATATACAACTTTATATATATGACCTTAATTATAAAATCGTAGAACTGGATCCTGATGTCTTCGCTATATAGTTATCAATTGGAAACTTTGTAAAGCCCTAAAAGGAAGGATACTCAATTCTTTAGATGAATTTCTACTAGATTTCGGAAATGCTTCATAATTAATAAATCTTTTAATTTTAAAAAAAATTAAATAAATGTTTATTTTTTAGGCCAAATACCGGTTGATAATATTTTGACTACAATAATATTGTCTTTGCCAAAATAAGGTACTGCATAAAAAATAAATATTATTTCTATTATTAAATTTTATAATTGTTTAGATTGAATCATTTACTTTTATAGATATTTTTAGCACTAGAATAATTTTTTTAATATTTAACAAATTCACGCACACATTTTTGACGAAATCAACATTCTTTAGAAGGAGTAAAAGGTTTACCAGTTAATTAGACGGTATATTAAATAATATTATCATTCGAATTCATAAAACTATTAATATTAATATTAATATTAATATTATTAGTTTTATAGTCTCTATGCAGTCTTTGTTTGCTGAAACTGTGTTTTGGATCTTATTTAACTCACAGTTGTTAATTACATCTAGTAGTATTTTAATGGTTTATTAGAACTCTAAATGAAAATTTTCAGCGAACCTAATTTTTCTCCCGTGATCATTTTGTACATAAAGTTTTTCCTATTGGGATATTATCTTTAAATTACGTGATCATTTTGTGATCTTAAATTTATCCCTTTTGAATTGTTGCCTTGATGCAATAACGGCCGGTACCTTCTAATGCACCATGAAAGTACAAATCTATACATTATTATCAGAAAATGCCAGATCTTTAGTTGCTGATATTAGTTACAAATAAAATATTATGTATTACATGTTAAGGTAAACTCAAAATCTACACAAAAATAATTATTATAGGTTAAATATATGTCATTATTTAATGTTCGAGGGTTTTGAAAGTTGAAATATATCAATATTTTAAAAAGAATAATTAAACAATATATCTAAAAAATTAGTTGTATGACTAGGTTAGGGGTTTTTATAAAAAAGGAGGTCTTTTTTATATATATAACTAGTGTATTATCTTTATATAAAAGACATTATATTCAGTAAAAAATTGCTTATTGAGTTTAATTGTAAACTCTTGCATTGGAACCTAATTTTTTAAATTAAGGATGAGAGAATTAAATTAGAGAAAGTTGTTTTATCTCCTTTCAATTACAATACTTTAAATTTTGGAAAAATTTGACATTTCCTTAAGAAAATCACGAGTTTAAAATATGATGTATAAAAAAACGAGATGTATTGGGTTTGTTTTATTATTGCTTTAATTATAAACAGAATTTTAGGTGAATAGTAGATAATCGATTGATTCTTTTAGTATTAAAAAAAGCTGATGAACAATTATGCTTTTCAACGTATAATACCAATAAGGTAAGTAATTTTTGTGTTACTTAATTTGGAGTAATTCAGAATTTGAAAATGATGAATCGGAATTCAATAATAATACGAATGATGGAACACGAGAGATATGAGAAATTAAGATACATTAAATGCTCATAATTTGATTAGCTAAACTTTAGTCGGACATACGTTAGTTTGTTTATATTGTAATAATAAAATTTATGTCCCTTAATTTGCTCAGAATTTTGAATTTTACAACGCTTTTTCAATGGACATTTTTTGTATTTTTGCATTTTTAACATAAATATTGATTTTATTACTTTTAAATCAAAATTATTAAAATTAAAATTTTAAAATTCTGGTTAAAGTCTCTGCGAATATATGTTTCTAGAAATTTAAAATAATTCAATTATCTCATGTATCTAATCAAAGGAGTTAACTTTGGTTAGATTTTTACAAATTGTTAACAACGATGTATCTTAAAATTTATATTAATAAACTGAAATTTTAGTAGTTGGTTTTTATTTTCGAGTGATAATTTTCGATGACTGAATTCTTTTGCTATTTTGTTCAGGGGCAAACTTTACACATGATGGTAATGGGATTTGCATCGAAAGTCAAATGTGTGGATCAATCTAGTAGTCATCTCGAGCATATATTTCAGATAAGTCATGTTTTATTTACTTTTTGGGTGTTCTCTCCTCAGACCCTAAAGCGTTATTGTCTAAGTTTCTGGGGCCATCATGCAAGACCTTCAGTTAGATGATAAACTTCATTGTATGAAAGAAACTCTTTTTTTATATATTATATCTCGGTACTGAATCTACCTCCCCGACAAAAAAAAAATCTTGCACGAATACAGTATATAAATTTATAAAAGAGATATATCGACCTGATGTCATATCTAAAGGTCTCAACAAATTAAAATTTCAGTTGAGAAATAGCATGTATATTTTAAAATCTTATGCAGTGACCTATATTTGACAAATGACCAAATCTTTTATTTTTGTCAATAAAGATTTAAAATGAGGCGAGGAACCATTTCAAATGGTTTCTTATGAGCTGTTAAAGATGTTTTACTTTGTAAGAGTATCTTCAAACTATAAAATCCTTAACTAAATAATATAAAACCCTTAATTAAATAATTTATATGACATCTGGTGTTAAGTATATGGCAATTTTAGATACTATATAAAAATTATTATATTCCAATCTTGTATTCTCTTGGCAAAAATTATAGACAATCATCACTACAAGAAAAACGCACATTTCTGACAACCATATTTGGTCAGAAATGAGCTTACTCATTCAGAAATAAGGGCCAAAATTGACCACAACCGACCGATTAAAGTGGTTGGTTAAAACCCGGTCGTAAATGACCCCTCATCAGTTATAACTTTCATTACCGACCGCCGTCCGACGAATGACAACGATCAGTTATTACATTCTACTCGTCTCCTTGTTGGTCCTACATACGACATGGCAGCCACGTATTCATTTCCACATCACCTTATAATTGACCATGAGTGGTCAGAAAAGGATAGTCAGTAATGTTAATGCTTTTTTCGACCAATAATAACCAGTAATGTCAATGTTTTTTGTTATTCCTAAACAATCTAAACAAGAATTACAAAGGGGGGTTGAATGTAATTCTGGCTCCTTTTTAATTTTAAGAACTATCTACTAAAAATATATAACTGTGTTTGATTTAGCAATGGTGCGGAATGAAAGTAGTAAAGAAATCAAATCACAAAGTAATCAAATACAAGTATTTAAAAACTTTCGGGTGGATTGAAATTTTTCACCAGAGATATATATTAAGTTGAGAACTCTGTGTAACAAAATTGTTCACAGCTGCTTACAAGTTGAAATACAAGAACTGAGAATTTTTTACAGATTTTGCTTTTTCTATTTCTCAGGTAATTCCTTACTTACTTGGATACTATTCAACTTGCTACCATTGGTTTATATATCACCAAGTTACATGAAAAAAAGATAAGATAATAAGACAAGCTATATCTAGTCTAATCTTTATGTTGCTACACTTCTCTTTCCAGTATCTTTAAATATCATCTGTTTAGCATGAAAATGGAAATGCTTCTTTGTTCTCTAAATTCTTCAAACAGGCTTCCACATTCCCTTTGCATACAACCAACGCATGTGACTGTCAAGTCACTGTCAACTGCTCTTTTGAATTTGAAGATCCGTTGAAACCCAAATTGATCATCCTTTGGAACTTTGTCTGGTCATCCGCTGAAACTTAGATTGATCATCCGTTGGAACTCTGTTTGATCATCCGCCGAGACTTATGTTGATCATCCGTTGAAGTTTTGTCAATCATCCATTGAGATTGTCTTTTTGGTAGTTAACTTTATTTCATTTATCCAAGATTACAGGGCATCTAATATTTAAAATTCACCATCCTATCTTGCATATCAATCTAGTAGTCAACATGACTTAAACATTCTACAACACCTAGTTCACTAAGCCATTTAAGTATGCAGAAATGTGCTACTAGTCTTATTGTACATAAGCTACTCTTTCAACGAATGTTGAAATGATCATCCGTTGAAAGCTACAAGTTCACTTAAATAAAAAACTACTTAGTGTTTTGTTCAAGTTATCATCAAGTACACAACATATTCCTAACAATCTCCCCAAATTTTGTAATTGTAGCCATAAATTAAGAGAAACTTGATGATAACAAAACACTCTATGAATACCAAATGAGATATAGTAGATTAAAATTTACAAGTGCTGCAATTTATTGAAAATTCTCACAAATAGAAATTTTTAGAGAGTCTTACAGATCATTTTCAAGGTGCTCCTTTAGACTGAGCAAATTAAGATCATTTCCTTGATTGCCTTGACTTCTTTCCCAGCTTCACATCATTCTCTTCAATCTGGTATTGGAGTTGTCTAAAAAATTCAGATTCTTCATTATTTGTTAGATCCAGATTTTCTTGCATTTCTTTTAGAGTTTCATTGCTTGCAATCTTTAGCTGATCTTCCAGTCTGAAGAATCTTCAAATTTTCTTTTCATCCTTGAACTTCATAATCCAGTATGGCCTCAAATGCTCCCTATCTCCAGTGAAGGGAATAGTCAATACTCTTGGGAGTGCATTTGGTCCCCTCCAGCTATTTTTTATCTCCTCAATCTTGTTTAGTACCATTTTCTTGGCAACTATGTTAAATCTAAAGTTCTTCTTGATTGATGAGAAGACAGTCACCAAGGTTGTATAGCCTTCATTGAGAATTCTGTGAAGTGGCCATGTAATTTCTTTACCACCCTTGTACCTGAAGACTAGTCTCTCTGGAAGGTGCTTGTAGGCATCAATAGATCTTACTTCTTCAAGCTCATCCAGATAGAGATTTATGTCAAAAAATTCTTTGATGTCACATATGAAGAGTTGATCTCCTTTGTTGACAGTAGGTTTGGGTTTGGCCACTTGCTTGGATTTGAGCTTGGTAGGCTTGACTGTTTTGACTACTCTTTCTTTTGTCTTCCTTTATTTGGCAAAGATTGGAAGATTTAGATCAGGAAGAGGCAAGCTATCCCAATCTATAGGCTCATCCTTTGGAACAACAGGATCACCATGAAAGGTGATGTTGGGATCAACCTTGAACTCAGCCTCCTTTACAGTAGGTATGACTGATTGGCTTGTGATTGTAGATTGGGTTGGCATGTAATCTTCCTTGTCTTCATCAAAATCAATCTTCCTCTTTGCATGGATCTTGTATCTAAACTTTCTCTTTATCTGCTTTGGTTCTTCTTTCTTTCCTTCATCCAGATTCTTAGATGTCTCAGTTGGAAATACAGCTTATGTGATTGCAGGCTTCTTAGCTTGGTTCTTGGCATCTAAAGCAGTTTGCTTTTGTTGTTTTTTGATCCTCATCTTTTATTCTTTCTTAGCCTCTGCAAATTATGGATGTCCAACCACTACACGGATCAATTTACCATTTATGTAGATTTTAGCAATTCTTTTCTTTAGCACTGAGTCTTTGGGATTGAAAAAAGCTATGGACCTTCCAAGCAGCTTCTTTTCATCTGGCCTAGGGGTTTCATGTGATAGGTCCAGTGGATTTTTGTCTGAGGTTTTTGGATAATTTCTTTTTGGCTTAAAAATCACACTGGCATTTGGAGACTTGATTGTTGAGGGTTGACCCCTTTCTAAGTTCCTTAGGCTCATCTCATTGATTGAAATTTGTCTCAACTGAGAGAAGTGAGAAAAGACCTTGTCTTTCTTCTCAATTGGACAAAAATTCTTTTGAATTTCTTCATCAATCTTCTTCCATTTGTCATCCATTTCTTTCTCAACTGCTACAACATCAAGATTTTAGATTTCTCATTTGATTCCAACTCAACAGCTGCTATCTTGATCAAATCAATGTTGTCCAAGGCTGGTGGCTTTGGGAAAGTAACTGCTGGAACAATTACTTTGTTTACTTGAATTTTGAACACTTGCTCCCCCTCACTTGTTGACTCCCCTTGGCTAACTGGAATAATATATTTCTCCCCCTTTTTGTTAGCATCAAGTTGAGTGGAGGTTGAGGTCTGTGCAGCCACCAGTTTTTGAAGTAGCAGAGTTTGTTGGGCTTGATGGAGATGGATTTTAGTAATGAAAGTTTCTAGGGTTTTGAGCCTTTTATCTATGGAATCCACCTTGCTGGTGAGATTAGAATTTTTCCTTAGTTGTCTGTTGATGTCTAGCATAGTTGTGCTAGGAAACTTGACATCCAATCTCTCAGTAACATCCTTTTTGATTTGATCAACTTCAGTTTTCAGTTCAGTGACATCCTGATTTTGTTTAAGAGATTGAATTTTATGCAGTTGAAGAGAGTACAGATGTGCTTTTAGAAGGCTCTTGGTGTTGGCATTTGTAATAGTTTGAAGAGCTATCTGAGTTTGTTGAATAATGTGAGACAGAGTAGATTTGAAATGGTGCTCATCACATGCTTTGGAAAATAACCAAGATGGCATGCTTGATCTTGAGCTAGGGCCTACTTCTCCCCCTATGTCCATGAACTCTTCTTCATCATCATCTTCATCCCCAAAAAGATCCTCAGAACCACTAGTTCCATAATCAACATCATCACCAACTATGGGTGGCATAGCTGTGATGGCATCTTTAGCTTTTTGCATGGAGGTAGTAGTATGCACCAAATTGAGCATTTTTTCAGCAGCCACATTGTCCTGTTCAGCCAAAACTTGATAAGTTGAAACAGGGTGATTAAATGCCTCAGGTTCATAAGAAATAGAATCTAAGACAGCTTGATATTCTTGCTGAATTAGTTATTTCTATTCAGCCTCATTGACATCCATTAACTCACTTATAATGGGCTCTTCCCATTCTTCTGTACTTGCTTTTCTCTCATTTTCTCTCTTTTCTTGCATCAAGGGCTCCCCTTGGCTTCCCACCCTCGCACCCTTACCTTCACCTACTAAGGTGGGACTCCACTCACTTACTTTTGCCAAGCTGGAAGAAATAGCTTGCAGATTTTCACTCTATTTCTCTCCTTTTTCCTGAGAGCAACTCAGTCTCTCACTCAATTCACTCCCTTCCCTCAGTCCTAAGAGTGATTGTACAACTACTAGATCATCTGCACTTTTAACATTTGTTGAAGTTTGAAGTGGTACGGTGATATTCAACGGATGAGGAACATCCGTCGAAATAGTAGTTGAGAGTTTCAACGGATGACTGCTGTCAAACACATCCTTCGAGATACAATCACTTGTCAACGGATGAACAATATCCGCCGAGATAGTAAAAATGAAAGAGTTTGGAGTAGAGACTACTGTTGAATCTATGGTGATTGATTTGAGATATTGCACATATATTTTAGTAGACTCAGAAAGAAAAGGCAAGTGTGCCAACAAATCATCTAAAAGATGATGCTCACTTGCTTCGATTTTTGGCTCCTCCATGAGAGTTAGAGATAGAGAATCAGGAATTGATGTATGAATTATATCAACATCCAGTGAATGTGTGGGTGAGTTTGGTGTGTTAGAAGCTTCAATTATTAAATATTTTGGCTGTGACTCCATATTTATTGGAGCCACATCAACCTGACTTTGAGAAGGTGCAAGTACTGAGTCTTTGACTGCAGTAGGCACAGTGTATACACCCTGTGTATCCCCAATGGTTTTGGATTTCTTCTTTCTAGCATAAGTTTGGGGTGAGATTGTGTCCCTTACCCTTTTGGCATGTGCTCTTGGCTGAGAGCTTTGTTCAATAGTCACATCTTTTTGGGAGGATGCAACTAGCAATGAGCTAATGTCCTTATTAAGCACTACAGTTTATTGGGAAATTGTAGTGTGGCTAGGCCGGGATTCACTCACCTCTACAACCTTATTCTTAGTGTAACACCCCAAATCCGGGGTCAAGATTTGGTGTCACTAAACAATCCTTACATAGAATAAAGAAATAAATAAATAACCCCTTGAATCTAGATCGTTTATAGGTTATGGTATGAAACAAGAATCTAGCCTTCTACAACTCACTTCAACTATAATACAAGTGTAAATACCTTTGAACTAATGCTCTTGTCACATTCTTCTACACCTTCAACCTCTCGCAACGGAAACTTCTCTAACTTCTGCTGTCTATCAAAGCTATTCACTTTAATCCTTATCTGTTTTTGGCAGAAATAAGAATTGACAAAGCAAGAGTGAGCCAAAAATGCCCAGCAAGTATATAATTTGAGTTTCAAACATTAATTTCAAAGAAAACTTCCAGACAAAATCTCTGAAATATTTTGAAGGGCGAAACACAAAATCATTTAAAGGATATACCTCGTTATCTTAAAAATCAATTTGATTTGCATTGCTATGAATCACATAGGACATAATGACATTTTTGTAAGCGCTTTAGAGATCGCGTGTTTTCAAAATAGCTTCTGGTATCATTTCATAATTGAGCAATGAATGCAATAACTATTCATAAAACGACGTTCAAGAAATTCCTAACTATTCAGTATCCATCATTATCGACTAAGTTTCCATAGACTTAGCCTGTTAAACCAGCCTGATAAGGACGGGTTGAATAATTAAGAAGATCTCAATTCATTCAAGATCCTAACTATCACTGAGCAACTAATGCTGCAGCAACAATCTGAACCTTGAATATATTTAGAAACATTGTAATTTCCCAAAACTGAGTGCTAAGAAAGAATAACTTTAAACCATAATCACATTTTATTTCAAGAGGGAATGCCATTAATGGCGAACAACAATAAATTAGACTGGACACTAGAAACCAACATATGCACTATAACCTGCTGATCAGTCAGGAGATAGTGCGGATCTATACCCAACTGCATAGACCCAACCAACATATGGGGCACCCAGGCAACTATGGCCTAATAATTAATGGTCTGGGTAAAACCCAGCCTGTATAGTAACAATCCAGCCCGTAGAGTATTTTGATATCAAATCATTTTGATTTCAAAACATCCCAAATTAGGGTTCGCAAATAACCCGAACGAATGGGTATTTGCTCAAGAGAGCAATTGAATTATAGGAACAAGAATAACTGAACATGCATAACCAAGGTAATTGCAGCGAAATGTAAAACATTTAACTATTCTGAACTTAGAATAAGAATGAATAATATTTACAGTATTTAAAAGAAATTCAAGAATACTTGCAGTATTTAAAAGGAAAAATCCATAATACTTGCCTCAATAAGCTTTAACCACTATTATCGGTTGACTTTGGTTCGACTTAGATCGTTCGGCTTTATCATGCACCTACTATCCTATTCTCGATAAGATCCCAACATTCAGACCCTTTGGTTGGAACTTCGTTGATCTCGACGTCTAATCACTAGATCGTTCCTAGTCCGATGTCATGTCTCGGGTCTTCCGTCTAAACCTACAGGGTTGAAATACCCTAATTCAGATAATCGCTTAAGCTTACATCAAATCACTATTCTATTTTACCCGTACGATTTCATAACCAAATTCATATTTATATGTATTATCGAAATACACATAGCAATTACGGTTCACATCTTCGAAAATCGGTTCGGTATTTAATTTCGGAAAATATGTATGTTTGTCGTTTTGAAAAATAGGGTAATCGATTATTCACAAAATATCTTGTCACATCACACAAGTCAGTTTCATAAAGTTCAATTATATCCTTGTTCGACGATTCCGATAATTACAGGTTACGTTCCCGTATTTTCAGAATTAATTTTCCCGAAAATCGGGCAGCGTTTCCTTTATTTATCGGCCTACCCGTCGAACATCCCGACGTCAATCACAATATACCAACAACCAATCATTCAATTCATAATCCATACGCCAATCCCAATCATCAATACAATTCAGCTATTAACTATTTTTATTCATTTTCGTTTCATCATCATTATCACGAACTAATTTTAATTTTTATTTATTTATGATTTAGGACTCAGATAGAAATCATCATCGCCCACCGTCGGCTCGCCGAGGCTCATCGCCGACGACAGTAAAATTTTGCGGGTACCCGATAAATTTTCGGGTTTCCAACACAAAATCCCACCGATTAATTTACTTATTTCTGCATGAATAAG
Source organism: Apium graveolens (assembly GCF_009905375.1). Taxonomy (NCBI): domain Eukaryota; kingdom Viridiplantae; phylum Streptophyta; class Magnoliopsida; order Apiales; family Apiaceae; genus Apium; species Apium graveolens. Next base: position 22,266 of record NW_027417508.1, on the reverse strand, counting down.
TTCATATCACGAATATTATTCAAAACAATTTCCTGCAGAAAAGAAAATAAAAGTTTAAGATTATAACAATTAAATCCACTGCACAAACTTGGCCCAACTAGACCTAGCACAAGCCCAACAGAAAAGCTCAACCGAAAAAGCGCAACAGATTAGTACAGCCACCACACGCGCGGCCACACGCCGCCCATACACACCAACACAACCGACACACACACACAATCACGAACACACACACAATCACGAACACACACACACAACTCACACACGCGCACAGAGACACACGAATTACACACGCACGCGCCACCATCCTCACCGGAAAACGGTGAGGGGCGGCGACAAAATAAAACAAACACAACCCACAAATATATGCACATATATACAGCACATCGCATATACACACGACTGAAACAAGAACGAAACCAGGAAGCTCGCCGGAACCACCGGCCGAAAACTTACCGGAGCAAAAAGGAAGAAAACTGGGAAGAAGGGAAGAGGAGGAGGAAGGAATTGAGAAGAAGAAAGAGGGAAGAGAGAGTGCAGAAAGAGAGATTTTTGAGAGTAGAGATTAAGAGAGATTTTGAAAGGCATATGTCATAGCCTACTCGTTTATTCGAGTATTTAACTCAACTCAAATAAGAATGTAATAAGTAAATAGTGGATCAATCGTCAGAGAGATCTCACAATGTAACATCTGTCAAAGAATAAAGAAACATTGTTCATCTGCAGACTTGAAGATTCACTGGAAGAAGTTCAAGAATTTGATCATGCCTCAGTGATATAAATCAAGATCGTGGATTTAATCAAGTGACAGAGATCTCGTCAGGGTATCATTTATTACAAGGATTCAATCAGAATATCAAAGTCAAGACATGAAGAAACGTCACGGAAGTTAGTCACTCATGAACCAGACAGTACATCGAGTGTCAGCATTGAAGTGGCGGAATTGATTCATAAGTCTCAGTGACTTTCAGAAGATTGTCAGAAGAATGGATGCTGCTCAGGGTTAGTATTAATTCTCTATTAATTAATTAAGTCATATAATTTAATTAAGAAAATAAATTATATCTGCAAGGATTAATTTATTGATTAATTGAATTAAATTGATTAATTAATTTAGAATTAATATTAAGGATTTACAGAATTTTAATTGGTTAAAATCTGTTTTAATTCTAAAAAGACAACTAATTGTACTAGTATGACAATCGGTATGACAATTGATAGTCATACCGAAAGTCATGCTAATTCAGTTGACTGTCTTGATGGAATTATTATTTAGATTAAAATCACTTATTAATTCAGTAAGACAATTCCATTTGTACTACTATGACAATCGGTATGACAATTGATTGTCATACCGAAAGTCTTGCTAGTTCATTTTAATTGTCTTGCTAGCTCTAAAGATTGTCACACCGAAAGTCTTATTGGACAAAGGATTGTCATACCAGTTCATTAATCTCGGCTGTGTTAATTAAAAGAAGCAGAAGCATCCAATTCATAAAGACTCAACAAAAAGGCAATCTAACAGAACACAATACAAGAACAAAAGATAAAAGCAGCAGAAAAACATTACATCTCATCTGCAACTTCAAGATCAATTTCTAGATTGTAAAGTTAAATCCAATCAACTAGAAATACTTATCTTGTTCTTGTGTATCTATCTAGCGGATTAAAATCCCTAGAACTTAATCTCAAATCGCATTTAGCATTTGATCTTTTAATTACAAAAATAGAAAAAGTTCATGTCGAATTTATTCTAGATTTGTAATAATTGATTTGAGATTAATCCCTTGTAACCGATACCGTAGTTGTAACACCTTTCAAGTTTAATAAAAGTTTTATTTAACTTGAATTTTGTTTCACGATTTTATTCCGCATTTTATTCGATTAAACGGTATTGTTTGCATTCAACCCCCCCTTCTACAAACAAATTGGGACCTAACAATTGGTATCAGAGCCTTCTGATTAACGTACAAATCTAGATCCTAGACTTTTGTGTTTCTTTCACTTCTTGAATTTTTTATTCACTCAAAAAATTCATAATGACTACACAAAAAGTTGGAACCGTTAAAATTCCACTTTTCGATAAAGAAAATTATGTTATGTAGAAGAAGAAGATGCTACTGTTTTTACAGGTTGCTAATCCCAAATATTTGCAAGTGTTGAAGAAGGGTCCAAAAATTCCTATGGTTATGGAACCAGAGGTAATAGAAAATGATGTGGTGATCACCAAAGCGAGAACTTATGTGAAGGATCCTGAGGACTTCTCTCCTGCTGAAATAGAAGAAGCTTCCCTGGATGCTAGCCTTCAATTAATCTTAGTAGATTCCCTTAATCCCCTGATGAATAGACATGTGATGAATTGTAAAGATTCCAAACATATCTGGGAAACTATTGAAATTATTAATGAAGGCACAGAGGAAGTTAGGGAGAACAAACTAGAAATCCTAACCTCTGAGTATGAATACTTTAAATCCAATCCAGGAGAAGGAATCACTGAAGTGTTTGAGAGGTACAATGCATTGATCAACAACCTGAACATTAATGGTAAATACTATTCCATCAGGGAGGTCAACAAAAAGTTCCTTTTAACACTGCCAACTCATCTCGAACATAGAATCACTGCCATAAGAGAAGCAAGAGATCTGAGTGAGATTTCTTTGGAAAGGCTCTATGGTGTGTTAAAGACTTATGAGTTGGAGCAGATTCAGCAGAAGGAAGTTTACGGGAAAGGAAGAGTGGTCAGCACGTCTATTGCTCTAGTAGCTGATGAACAACAACAACAACCACAATATCAACAACAATATCAACAGTCAGAAAGAATGGTACAGTCTTCCAAGGTTGAAGATAATGTGATAGCAGCAGAATTTGATTCTCCTACTACAAATCAATCAGGAGATGATTATTATTCCTTGGAAGAACTGGAGCAATTGGAGGATGAGTCAATGGCCCTGATTGTCAAGAGATTCTCAAATGTCAGATTCAAAAGGAATCCCAAGTTCAAGTACAAGTCCAACTACAACAGATTCCAGAAAGGTGGATCTTCATCCTCTAACACCAGCAGTGGTGGGTATAAAACAGGGATGGTTGATCGAAGCACCATTCGATGCTTCAACTGTAATGAGTTGGGACACTTTGCCACAGAATGCAGGAAGCCAAAACAAGCTAGGAAGAACTCTTACGATTCTAATCAAAAGAGTAAATCTGAAAGGGCGTACCTGGCAAAGGGAAGAAGCTGGGATGATACTGACAGTGAAGATGAAGAAGTTGGGAATCTTGCTCTCATGGCTAGTAATGCAAGCACCTCATCGTCAAGAAAAGAGGTAAAATTTACTGATGCTGAATTAGTTTATCATCTAGGAGGTTCCTTAGATTGTGCTCATCGTGATAATGAATTGTTAAATCAACAAATCAAAGACCTTGAGAAAGAGGTCAATGAATTAAGACTTGTGCACATTAATCAAGATAAACTAAAAGAACAAGTATCTTTTCTAGAGAATAGAGTTGACTGTTATAGACAACTCGAAACTATTCTCAAAGACAAGATCACCGGTCTTGAGGCTAAGGTTAAAGCTTACTTTAATTTTTGTTCGAAGTCCAAAGAGTTTTACAATAAGCAAGCTGTTAATCAAACACATGGAATAGGTTATGATTACAATGCTGCTATTGGAAAATTAGGCATAAACTCCCCTCCTCATGTATGTGCTAAAGGCAGGGAAGTACCACATGTGCTTAAGGGTGTTGATGAACCCCTCTATAAAGAATCAATTGCTGAACCATTTGATGAGACCTCTTTTATTATTCAAGAAGAAATCCGTGCTGAAGATAATGCTAATGGGAAAGCTGTCTCCAAGTCAAGTGTGTCAAAAGTTCCAGTCAAGGTTGTGAAAGCAACTGAGACTAACTCAGACACACATGAGTTGGATAACACAAATGCCATGTCTACCATGCATAAGTTGCCTATTGTTAATCCTTCTCATAAAGCATGTGGTGTTCCTGATTGTATGTCTTGTGCTTTTAATCTGTTGTTTGCTTATTTTAATGTTAAGCATGTTTCTAATGATAAGACTACTCCTCGTCAGCATGTGAATAATAGAAAGCATGATAGGTCTAAGACTGCTAGTCCTCCTAAAGCTAGAAAGGAGACATTTGTGCCTAAGCCTAACCAGAAATTTGTCAAGGCTGTTCACAAGGTCAAATGTTCAGTCATTGAGAACGTTGAGAATATTGAAATTAAGAATGTTGTTTTGCCTGATAGAGGCCAATTTTACAAGTATGCCGGACCCAGCCAAGCTTGGGTTCCGAAGAAGTTCTAATCCATTTGTATTGCAGGGCATTAAACAGGTACAACCGGTAGTGTGGATTCTTGACAGCGGATCGTCAAGACATATGACCGGAGATAGAGCCCTGCTATCAAATGTGGTTGAGAAAGCTGGCCCAGTGGTTACCTTTGGAGATAACAGCAAAGGTTTAACGGAGGGATATGGCTGTTTGCAAGCTGGAAATGTTATCATTGAAAATGTATATGTTGTGCAAGGACTTGAACACAATCTGCTTAGCATTAGTCAGTTCTGTGACAACGGCTACAATGTTTTATTCGACAAGCTGAAGTGTCAGATTCTGCACAAGAAAAGTGAAAAACCCTCCTTAATGGGAATCCGGAAAGGAAATCTGTTCGTAGCTGACATGAACTCTGGAAGCAATCTTGAAGTCAATTGTTTCTATGCAAAGGCATCGTCAGATGAGAGTTGGCTATGGCACAAGAGACTTTCCCATCTCAATTTCAAAACAATGAATTCTCTTGTCAAAAGTGAATTGGTAAGAGGTCTGCCTCAGCTGGAATTCTCTCCAGAAGGACTATGTGAGGCTTGCCAGAAAGGAAAGTCAAAGAAAGCAAGTCACAAAGGCACTGACACATCTTCCATAACTGGTGTTCTGCAATTATTGCACATGGATTTATTTGGTCCAGTTAATATCCTTTCTATGTCAAAGAAGTGTTACTGTCTTGTGATAGTTGATGACTATTCCAAGTATACGTGGGTTTTATTTCTTCACTCTAAGGATGAAACACCACAAGTTGTGATTGATCATATCAAGATGATTGAGTTAGATTCTAACGTCCCTGTTAGAGCAATAAGGTCAGATAATGGGACAGAATTCAAGAATACACTTCTCAATGGATTCTGTACAGACAAAGGGATTACCAGACAATTTTCAGCTCCTGGAACCCCTCAGCAAAATGGAGTGGTAGAAAGGAAGAATCGTACATTGATTGAAGCTGCAAGAACGATGTTAAATGAATCAGGTCTTCCAATGTACTTTTGGGCTGAAGCTGTCAATACTGCATGTTATACTCAGAATCAAACTCTAATCAACAAAGACTTCATGAAAACTCCTTATGAGATTTTGAATGAACAGAAACCTTCTATCAAATACTTTCATGTATTTGGTGCCAGATGCTTCGTGCTCAAGGATGGAGATGATCGTCGTGGTAAGTTCGAGGCAAAGGCATATGAGGGTATTTTTGTTGGATATGGAAGAAGATCATATAGAGTGTATATCATTGATCAACACAAAGTAACTGAAAGTGTCAATGTTACATTTGATGACACTAAACTCCCTAGTATCCAAACTGAAGATCCTTCTGAGAAACTGAAGTTTGATGATACGTCAGATTCAGAATCAGAACATGGTCAAGAACCTGAGGTTGTTGCTGGTGAAGAACCTGTTAATCCTGATGATACTCAAGGTAATAGTGATGGAAACTTTGGCAACAATGAAGATACCACTGCTACTGACGGAGAATCTTCAAGTCAACATGACAACAACTCAGAGGGAGATGCTGAAGGATCATCTAGTAGGACACAACATCACAATGAATTTCAAGGCGAATCATCAAGATCAAATCTTTCAAGACAGACTGTCTGGAATAAAGCTCACCCCTTTGAGTTGATTATTGGTGATCCAGATGTTGGAGTCAGAACTAGACGTGCTACTCAAAATGAGTGTCTATTCTCAGGATTTCTTTCTGAGATGGAACCTAAGAAAATTGAAGAAGCACTGACTGATCCAGATTGGGTGATTGCTATGCAAGATGAACTCAATCAGTTTGAAAGTCAACAAGTCTGGAAACTGGTACCTAGGCCTGTACACAAGAAAGTTGTTGGTACTAGGTGGGTATTCAGGAATAAACTAGATGAAGATGGTGTGGTTACAAGAAACAAGGCAAGACTGGTAGCTAAAGGGTATTCTCAAGCTGAAGGCATTGATTATGATGAAACCTATGCTCCAGTGGCTAGACTTGAGGCCATCAGGATATTTCTGGCATTCGCAGCATTTTCAAACTTTAAAGTTTATCAAATGGATGTCAAGAGCGCCTTTCTGAATGGAAAGCTGGATGAAGAGGTATATGTAGAGCAACCTCCTGGTTTTGAAGATCCAGATCATTTGGATTTTGTCTTCTTTCTTTTCAAGGCTATCTATGGGCTGAAACAGTCTCCAAGAAAGTGGTATGACACTCTCTCTGAATTTCTTATTGAAAATAGCTTTATTAGAGGTGTCATAGACAAAACTCTCTTTTCTACAAAACATAAGAATGATACTATATTAGTCCAAGTCTATGTGGATGATATAATATTTGGGTCTACTAATGATAATCTCTGTAAGAGATTTGCTAAGTTAATGCACAGCAAGTTTGAAATGAGCATGATGGGAGAGCTGAAGTTCTTTCTTGGATTACAAGTAAATCAAAGGTTAGATGGAACATTTATTTGTCAATCCAAGTATCTCAAGGAACTCCTAAAAAAGTACAATCTAGAGGATTCTGCATCAGCAAGGACTCCATCAACTACAGCTGTCAAGCTTGGACCATGTGAAAACTCCATTAAGGTAGATGTCACAAGCTACAGAGGTATGATTGGCTCGTTACTCTATCTTACTGCAAGTAGACCAGATATTATGTATGCTACATGCTTATGTGCAAGGTTCCAAGCGGATCCTAGAGATATCCATCTCGTTGCTGTTAAACGAATCTTAAGATATCTTAAGGGAACACCAAATCTAGGTATTTGGTACCCTAAAGAATCTGGTTTTAACCTTGTTGGATATACAGATTCAGATTACGCAGGAAGTGTTGTTGATAGGAAAAGCACCTCAGGAAGTTGTCAATTCCTAGGAAGCAGGCTAGTCTCATGGTACAGCAAGAAACAGCAAACAGTTTCCAACTCAACGGCCGAGGCTGAATATATTGCTGCTGGAAGCTGCTGTGCTCAGATCTTGTAGATTAGGAACCAACTACGAGACTATGGCTCTGTATTGAACAAGATTCCTATTTTATGTGACAATACAAGTGCAATAGCCATCACCAACAACCCTGTGCAGCACTCGAGGACAAAGCACATTGACATCAGGTATCATTTTATTAGAGAGCACGTCATGAATGGTACTGTTGAACTATTTTTTGTTCCAACAGAAGAACAAATAGCAGATATTTTCACTAAACCACTTGACGAATCCACATTTACCAGATTAGTTGGTAAATTGGGCATGTTGAATAGTTTTAGTGATTAATTTAGTTAATATCTGAGATCTGTTCTTGAATGAATTTACAAATGAATTTTTCATAAATGAAAAATTCATTTGCAAATTTATTTTATCATTTTATCATATTTCTTGCTTATTTCTATGTAATATATATTATCTTATCTATTTTTATTTTCCCTACTTGTTAATTTAAAATACCTCAGAATATTTTATTTCCTCTAAAAATATTTTTCTATGAATTTTATTTGCTAAAATTCAATAGAAATCTATTTTTGGAATAAAAATAATAATTCTGATATATTGTCTTTGTTTCTGTAAAAATTATAAGTTTTTATTCAGTTTTACTATTTTGTAATATAGTTTTCAGTACATATATAGAAGTCTGTTCCTTTTTATTTTATTTTATTTTCTACTGCAATGACAATCGGCAAGACAATTGAATTGTCTTGCTGAAAGTCATTTCAGTATATGTTTGTATATGTTTGTATATGTCGGTATAGTTTATACTGGCAAGACAATCGGTATGACTATCAATTGTCTTGCTAGTTATAAACAATATGTATATATATATTCTATTTCATTTTATACTGGTATGCCAATCGGTATGACAATCCGGATTGTCATACCAGCTGTTATATATAAAGGCGTTTGTTTTGTTTCAGCAGTTAATTCCATTTAAGCAGTTCAATTTTTTTTCCCATTCAAACAATCAGTCTCTCTTCACTTTCTCTCTTCTCTCTCTTCGAACCAAATCAATAGACCTGTCCCTTTCCTTGCTCGAGTTTTACTCAGCAAACTTAATCTTCACTCCTGTGATATATACTTACATATATATACATACAGGAGTGCTGTCCAAATTTTCAAAATCTGTGATTAATCAGTTTGCCCCTTCAAATTCCATTTGTGTTGGTTGATTTTGAAACTTTTTTTGTTTTTATTTTTATTTCTGATTTGTGTCGTTTGGCTTGTGTCATCTGGATTGTGAGTTATAGATTTTAACGAGATACATTCCTGTCTAAATTTTTCGATTATAATTAATTTAATTCGAATTATTAAATTAATTTAATTAATTCGAATTTTCTTAATATTATTCTTAAAATTCTGAAAGTGTGTGTCTTATTATTATTTTAAAATGGCTCTCAATTTCCAACTTGTCGCGCATAATCAGGTTGGTTATTTTAATCCGGAAAAATGTGATGTTGAAAAATTTAAGCCTTGGATTAGATTTTTAAATGACCATTCGATTGTTAGCTCTGCTATTAAATCAAATGTAATTTTAAATATCGATCTTCTTAGACTGATTTGCACAACCTCTACTGTGGCCGATGATTCAAAATCTTTTTCATTCACCGTGGCAAACACACAGTATGTAGTTGATGAAACAGTCGTCAATCGTGCGCTAAATTTTCCACTTGACAATTTCTGTAATTTACCCTCTGAAAATGATATCACAAATTTTTTCCATGCTATTCACTATCAGGGGGTGATCAATTTAACCAAACTTTCTAAATCAAATTTGGTGTCTGAATGGGATATTTTCTTCGATACACTTTCCAAAGTGTTTGCCAACTGCACAAAATCCAATTTTCATAACATCACTTCCACTCTGCAGTATATTGGTCTTGCGGTTGTTTTCAATCAAAGGATCAATTTTGGCAAACTACTTTTTCCCATTCTCTTGAGACGTCTAACTTCTGCTTTACGTGATCATTCTACAAATCGTAGGGTATCATGTTACTATGCTCGTTTTCTCATGCTTATAGCAGATCATCTTCTCTCACCTGAACACAAAGCCCTTTTTGCTAACTCTGCGGTAACCGAACCCCCTCCAGTTAGCAAAAAGATTTACACTCGCCAAGACACAACCTTCAAATTCATGCAAGTTCCAGTACTTGTATCTGCTTTCATGGCCACTTATATTCCTTTACCTATTTTTAATCTTCCCGACCATGAACAGCAACCTCAACCTCCAGTGGTTCAAGCCACCCAGGCTCCTCCAACATCAGATGCTCTTCCATTACAGGTAGTAATTCCTCACTCTTACTCCCTTCCTACTTCTGTTGAAAGACCCCCAGTGGTTGATAGGGCTGACCATGAAGTTGTAGAACCACAGCTTCAATCCCAGGTCATAGAGCCAAACACAGGGTCACATTCTATCTCAACCTCTCCCCCACTGTCTAAAATGTTACCCAGGAGATTACTAGGAAGTAGTACATTGTTAAATATGAGTGAACCCTCAGCTCTGCCTCCTCCTAAGAAAAGAAAAACATATTCTGAGGCATCTGAAAGCCCATCCTTGTCCTCCCAACAGGACATGGACTTTGAAATGGCCAATGAACAGTTTCTAGAGGCATTCTCTCAACAGGATGCATCTATTGAAATTCGCCATAGGGCCATGGCATCTTGTACTGAGTCAAGCACAATTCCATTACTCACAATGGAACCATACACTTCCCCAGATCATACTCAGGACACACAGCGAGGAGTGCACGTAGAGTCGGTTACAGTGCCTGCCATAGTTACGGCAGAAGAGCAGTCACATGCTTTATAGGGAAAATCTGACTCTCCGCCATCTTTAATAGAGTCATTTTCTCCCCTCCCAGATCCAACACCTCTGGCTCCCTTATGGGATTCTCCACTCGCAGATTTATCTGGAGAAAGTGGAGGGCAACTCGGTCAATCTATCCCTGAAGCAATTCAGACATCTATTCCAAAAGATTTGATAGGTTTGACTGAGGATCGGGACTCGCGAATTCCCATTGCACCACCACTGACCTCTCTTGAAGAGGCTAGGGTGATTTTTAATGCAGGTACAGAAGAATAGCAACTGGAAGACTCCTCACGAGCAATTATATTGAGAGAAACATATGCACGTGAGATGAGTGAACCAAACACGAGTGAAATTCAGGTGAGAGCACACACAGACACTGATACTGTAAACCTGTTAGCTCAGATTGCTGCCCTAAAAGAAGAACTTGCTAAAAGCCAAGCTGAAGCTCAAGCATTCAAAGCACAAGTGGTTGAACGGTCTTCTTCTTCCACCTCTGTCAACAATCAGCTTGCAATCATAAGGAATGACATCTCAGATCTAAAGACCACTGTAATACCAAAGCTCAATTCTATTCAGGACACTCCAACTTTATCAGCTGATGACATATCCAACTTCTGCTCTCTACATACAAGAATGACTTCTCTTGAAGACCTCGTTGAGATGAATCATTCACTGGACTCCTCAAGATTTCTAAAGATAGAAACGGGCATGGAACATCTCAATGAAGGGATGAAGCACTTATATTTCATGATCAAGAATTCTCATTGCCCTAATGAAGAACAAGAGCTTATTTCGAAGGACCGTCTGGTGGAGGATTAGGCTCTGGAGGTGATAGAGGTTCCAAAGGAAAGTCAGTAGAGGATCCCTCAACTAAGGGGGAGAAGAAAGGGAGTAGTGCCAAAGGGAAGGAAAAAGATACCTCTGCTGGAGATAAAGGAAAGGCTGATGATGTCTACTATAGTGGAGAACAGGATGACTTTGATATTTTTGACATTCCCACTGAACCAGTTCAGGAAGATAAAGATGGGTTATTTGAAGCTGAAGAGGAAAGTGATTTTGAAGATTGGGAAGAGGAAGATACAGTGGATCCTATGTTTGAGAAAGAATTTCAGAAAGAGCAGTCAGAGATGAAAAGAAAAGAAGCTGAACTCAAGAAGGTCTCTCAGATCATGACAGGAGGAAAGACATACAAAGAACAGAAACTCTTCAAAAGCAACGTCTTCATGACATTAAGGCTCAAGAAAGGAGAAGAGATGTCAGACTAAAGATTGGTGAAAAATGGGATGAAGCTAGGAGAGTACTTGATATGCCTCAGCTGAGCACTAACAATGATAGGCAGTTCTTACATCTTCTTGACAAGCTGGAAATCTCAAATCCTAACAATGACATGTACATGAATGCTATCAAGACTGAAGTCTCAAGGATCACAGCTGCTTTTGATAGATCCCTAAATGAGATGAGCATTTTTGTATATTGTCAGAGTGAAGGATCTTTCAAGGTGTCACTTCATCTATTTGAGAATCGTTCTTTGTCAGAGATTTGGGTTCTTTTAAACAAAGTCAAAAGAAGCTCAGAATTGAATGAAGTTCTTCGAGAAAGGCTTAAAGAGTTTGCAGCAGGGCTAGTCCTCAAGTGGTCAACAATCCTCATCAGGTGAGATTCTTTAAGTCTGATTGTCTTCAAATCTGTCAGCTAGATGTACAATCTCTTAAAGACTACTCAGCTAAGCATCTGGTCTGGATGGAACATCATTTGAGAACTGCTGGATATTCATCCATGTTGAAGACTCAAGCTGCTGACTTGATTCAAGCTTATTGTGAAAAGAATGTTAAAAGGTACAATCAACTCAAGAATAAGCTGAAGTCAGTTGGAGTTCAACCAGTCAGACCTGCAAGCTTCGCTTCAGAAAGGATCGTGTCTTTGACAAGGAATTGCTTCAAGATTTAGAAGAAGGTGAAGTCAGAAGAGAAGATAACTGAAGTCAATTAGCTCAAACTCAATGTAATATGATTAGAGCTTTATGAATCAAGATAGTCTAATGTAGTTATATGTTCAGGCTTAGAGGAACATCTATCTTGTATTCACTTGTAAATTTCATTTGGAATCTGGAAAATGTTAAATATAATCCAGAACTTTTCTGCTATTTACTTTACATTACTGTTTATATCTTTTTCTTATTTGTTAGTTGAGTTATCCTCTAGATATTTGTTGTTATTGTCTAACAAGCAAATAGGGGGAGATTGAAAGGCATATGTCATAGCCTACTCGTTTATTCGAGTATTAACTCAACTCAAATAAGAATGTAATAAGTAAATAGTGGATCAATCGTCAGAGAGATCTCACAATGTAACATCTGTCAAAGAATAAAGAAACATTGTTCATCTGCAGACTTGAAGATTCACTGGAAGAAGTTCAGAATTTGATCATGCCTCAGTGATATAAATCAAGATCGTGGATTAATCAAGTGACAGAGATCTCGTCAGGGTATCATTTATTACAAGGATTCAATCAGAATATCAAAGTCAAGACATGAGAAACGTCACGGAAGTTAGTCACTCATAACCAGACAGTACATCGAGTGTCAACATTGAAGTGGCGGAATTGATTCATAAGTCTCAGTGACTTTCAGAAGATTGTCAGAAGAATGGATGCTGCTCAGGGTTAGTATTAATTTCTCTATTAATTAATTAAGTCATATAATTTAATTAAGAAAATAAATTATATCTGCAAGGATTAATTTATTAATTAATTGAATTAAATTGATTAATTAATTTAGAATTAATATTAAGGATTTACAGAATTTTAATTGGTTAAAATCTGTTTTAATTCTAAAAAGACAACTAATTGTACTAGTATGACAATCGGTATGACAATTGATAGTCATACCGAAGTCATGCTAATTCAGTTGACTGTCTTGATGGAATTATTATTTAGATTAAAATCACTTATTAATTCAGTAAGACAATTCCATTTGTACTACTATGACAATCGGTATGACAATTGATTGTCATACCGAAAGTCTTGCTAGTTCATTTTAATTGTCTTGCTAGCTCTAAAGATTGTCACACCGAAAGTCTTATTGGACAAAGGATTGTCATACCAGTTCACTAATCTCGGCTGTGTTGATTAAAAGAAGCAGGAAGCATCCAATTCATAAAGACTCCACAAAAAGGCAATCTAACAGAACACAATACAAGAACAAAAGATAAAAGCAGCAGAAAAAAACATTACATCTCATCTGCAACTTCAAGATCAATTTCTAGATTGTAAAGTTAAATCCAATCAACTAGAAATACTTATCTTGTTCTTGTGTATCTATCTAGCGGATTAAAATCCCTAGAACTTAATCTCAAATTGGCATTTAGCATTTGATCTTTTAATACAAAATAGAAAAAGTTCATGTCGAATTATTCTAGATTTGTAATAATTGATTGAGATTAATCCCTTGTAACCGATACCGTAGTTGTAACACCTTTCAAGTTTAATAAAAGTTTTATTTAACTTGAATTTTGTTTCACGATTTTATTCCGCATTTTTATTCGATTAAACGGTATTGTTTGCATTCAACCCCCTTCTACAAACAATTGGGACCTAACATGCAGGTTCCAGTCCCTTAGTCAAAAGATCACTATATTATTCTGAGTTCCTATGAACTCTATAGCTAATCCTATCAGACACTAAACCCCTTATAGACTTGAGTCTAACTTGGATGTGTCTCTTTATTTTAGCATTATGCTTTTTACTGCTAATCTTGTCGATAGTTGTTCGACTATCACAATGAATAGCAATAGCAGAAAGCGGTCTGCTTATCACATGTATCGCAGACATAAGTCCGTGTAACCATTCAGCCTCCACCCCCGTGACATCTAGTTCACACAACTCAACCTCAAATATAGACTGAGTCATTATAGTCTGTCTGCTTGACTTCCAGGATATTGCTCCACCTACCAAGGTGAACACATATCCAGTCACTCCTTCTTAGCTATCCAATTGCATCACTGTACCCTTCAAGCACACCAGGAAATATCCTGTAGTGTAAACTAAGGTACATTGTGCCTTTTAGATATCTAAGTACCCAATCAAGAACATCCCAATGAGTTCTGTTTGGACAACTTGTATATCTAGCCAACTTAAACACATAATATGAAATATCTGGTCTAGTACAATTAGCAAGATACTGCAAGCTCCCAATAATCTGAGAATACCTTAACTGGGACAGAGGCACTCCTGAAGTATTCTTGACAAGGGCAACTTTAGGATCATAGGGTGTACTAGCGTAACTACAACTGTGAATAACCATATTTCTCAAGTATAGATTTCTCTATATAATGAGATTGAGTCAAGGTTATTCCCTCAGCAGACTGAATCAGTTTGATTCCAAGAATCACGCTAGCCTCACCCATATCCTTCATTTCAAAATACCTTTTCAAGAATTCATTTGTCTCGTTGATAATCTTATTATTGGTTCCAAACAATAAGATGTCATCCACATATAGGCACAAGATAACACACTCACTACCTTTAACTTTTATATAGACACACTTGTCATTTCATTAATTATATACTGAATGGCAATACAATTTCATCAAACTTTTTATGTCAATCCTTGGGAGCTTGTTTCAAGCCATAGATGGACTTGATCAACTTACATACTTTCCTCCCATTTCCAGATGCAACATATCCCTTAGACTGGTCCATATAAATCTCTTCTTCAAGTTCACCATAAAGAAAAACGGTCTTTACATCCATCTAATGGATGATAAGTGTTAGTGTTTGTGCCCTAGAGACAACACTATTATGTTTATATTATGAAACATTTGGATTATTAATTATGATTATATGGATTATTCTTTAGTAATTTATTATATCTTTATTTTCTGCGATAAGATGTTAGATTAATAAATGTCCTTGGAATATGATAGTAAATCTATATCTCTAAGTACGTGACTTAGAAATGAGATTATGATAATAGTATTGATATTCTAAAGGTCCTAATCAAGTATTATTGTTAATGGACGATAATAAATACATTGAGACTGGTGTGTTTATTGGTTGATGATCACATCTCACCGATCATAGGTATGGTGATACTAAAGTCAAAACACGGGCACAGTATTAATACATGGTGCTGGATTGACCCGTTGTGAGATACTACATGTATATAGTGTCATAAGTTAATCTCACAGTGATAATGATGTATTGGTCCTTTGACCTGAAATCATTATATTTCTATACGAGAATTAATATACTTTGATACTATTGAAAGTTATCCTTGACCGGGTAATAATAAAAGTAGACATTGGGTACATTATGAATATGAGAAATATGAATGATCTAGATGAGATTTAGCCCTCCTTTATTTAGGAGTGATATTATTGGCCTCTTGATTGAATAAGACTATAAAATGCATGATCGTACTCAAATATTGATTTGTTTAATAGTTTACTCATTGATCAAGAAAAGAAGGATTGAACGTTAACAGATGATGACACAATGCATGCCTCGAGTTTGATCTATAATATAAGGCTAAAGGGATTATATACATTGTACATTATTTACGAAAGGTTTAATTGATCACCGATTTAATTATTATTACTTGGGTAACAATGATGTATTACTAGATGTCGTTCATTGTTTATGATTTTATATTGTTGCCAACGTAATAATAACCTAAAGGGTCGCACAAAGAATGATTGGAGGATTTTTAATTTAAGTTCGGATTTAAATTAAATGTAAGTAATTCGAATTATTGTTATTAATTAAGTGTGACTTAATTAATTAAATAAATTGGAAATTCAAATTTAATATTAAATCCAAAATTAAGTTATTGGATGATTAAGTGAGACTTAATAATACAATAATTGGAATTTCGAATTTAATAATAATAATAACTCTAAAATTCAGTTTAGGGTTGGAGGCCCATTAACTCTTGCCTATAATATCTCTTTCTAATAGAAATAGGGTTACACGATTTATTTGATAAAACATAAACCCTAGCAGCTTGAAAAGAGATAGAGACAGCAAGAAGGCGGCCTCAAGAACGTGCGAGTACACACCCATCCTCTGGGCGAATTCGTGGGATACCTTCAAGGCGTAGATCGTTCCAGCGATGAGCTATGTGGTGATCATTCAAGACCTCCATCTTTCCATTAATGTAAAGCTTCTTAAGATAAAACATCTATTATCCGTAATTATCCGTTCATTATACATAGATCCTGCGGTAGGGATTCGAAAATTTTATTTTTCCGTTGCATTTTTATGCTCGAATCCCTAACATAAGACCATGGACGGAAGCCAATGCTATAAGCATTCAGATTGTTACCATCCTTGCAACCGGAGAGTATGTATCAAAGTAATCAATTCCTTCTTTCTGCTTAAAACCCTTAGTTACCAGTCTAGCTGTGTACTCATCTATTGAGCCGTCAGGGTTCAACTTCCTTTTAAAGACCCATTTGCACCCCGATAGTAGAACACCCAGGAGGGAGATCAACCAACTCCCATGTTCCCTTAGAAACAATAGAGTCAATTTTACTCTTCACAGCGCCCTTCCAATGCCTAGACTCCGAAGTCCATAGCTTGTCGGAAAGTTAAAAGTTCGTCCTCGATATTGTAAGTGATAAAATTACCTCCAAAGTCCTTAACTACCTTTGCACGCTTACTTCTCCTTGGTTCCTCTACTTTCTTATGAATAGAGCTACTATTAGTTCCGCCCCCATATTGTCATCTTTTCCACATGATCAGGAATAGAACTCAATGTGTGAGTAGGATCTTTCTCAGAAGTCATTTCAGGTATTCCAGTCTTCATAAGGTAGACATCCTCAAAGAATGTAGCATCTCGAAATTCAATTATCGTATTTTCCACTATACCATCTATGATAGATTTTAATACCAAAATCTCATAATTGTAGTGGTTTCAAGATAGCCCAGAAAGATACAGTCAACAGTTTTCGGACCTAGTTTCTTTTCTTGTGTTCAGGAACAAGCACTTAGCAAGGCACCCCCACACACGAAGATACTTAAGACTAGTCATTTGTCTTTCAACTCCAAGGGTGTCTTATCCATGTGTTTCAGAGGGACTCTATTTAAATATGGCACGCCGTATTTAGAGCCTTTTCCCACATGTATTTAGGCAACCCATAGTTAATAAGCATTATTAATCATATCTTTAAATATTCTATTTTTTCGCTCAGCAACCCCATTGGACTCAGGTGTGTATGGTGAAGTAACTCCATGAACTATACCATTGTTTGCACAAAATTCATTAAAAACTTTACTCGTATACTCACCACCTCTATCAGATCTCAATCGTTTAAGTACCTTACTAGTTTGTTTTTCTACTTCAGTTTTATATATAATGAATTTACTATTTACTAAGTGCTTCATCCTTAAGTCTAAGTAAATAAACATAACAATATCTACTATTGTCATCTATAAAAGTAATGAAGTATCTAAATTGATCCTGGTCAACACACCACCAAATTCACAAATATCAGTGTGTACTAAATCTAACAAGTCTGAATACCTAACAATGTTATGAAAAGGTTCCCTTATTTGTTTAGCAGACACACATACTTAACATTTAGAATTCTTTTGTATGGTATGTTTTGGAATCAACTCTAAGTTCATCAGATTCTTAAGAGCACCAAAGTTTAAGTGACCTAGTCTAGCATGCCATATATCGAGAATTCAATACATTTAACAGAAGGAATAATATTATTATTCAAATTCCCCAAACGGGTTCGACATTAATAACAAATAACTATTTGACAAGTAACCCTTGCCAAAAAATGTACCAGTATGAATAAGAACTACTTTATTACACTTGAAAGAAATTTCAAACCCTAGAAACTAAACAGCTTCCACTCTACGCATGTCGGGAACATGATGCACTCTAGTTAGAGATGGTATACATCCTGAAGGGAACTTCAGATTCACGTTTCCTTTCCAAGTACTTGAGCGCACTAGCATTCCCCATCTTCACAGTCAAGCTATGACTCTGTTGATAAGAACAAATAAACTAATATCAGCACAATATGCAAATTAGCTCCAGTATCTATCAACCATTCATTTGATAGATAGGTAGAAAATATTACAGGATTGTAGGATACATACCGGTCAACATCGATTTCAGAAGTCGTAGCCTTACCAACGACCATGTTCACTACGGGCCCACTTGCGGTTCCAAGCACAACATCGCTTGTGCTACCACTCGGCTTTCTTGCTTCCTTCGTAGGGCAGTCCTTACTCCAGTGCCCAACCTGCCCACAAGACCACATGATTATTTGCCTTGGATTTCTTGGCCTTGTCTTTGTCACTCTTATATTTATTACTATTAACTTTCTTAGTAACAACCTCCCTTTTCTGTCCTATAGTTGCTACGTTTATCTTCGAGGTACCGTGCTCAGTTGGATCACATGTTCCTGTTGGACTTGTGTTGTTCTTGGACAGAGGTCCAACATAAGGTTGGTCCAGGTGATCTTCTTTTTGTCTTTTCAGGGAGAGGAGAACTCTTTCCAAGACTTCGGGAGTTTTCAATCATACTCATAACCTTGAAACTTCTCAGGGGACCACTATCATCTCGAACTCATGCACTTTCTCAGTCATGGACTATTTTCCACCAGCTTGAATCAAGGAACCTTGCCAAAGAATACTTTTCCAGACCTTGTGAGTCAGTATTATGTGTCTGGTCCAACTTCTCCCATATAAAGTTTTGTGGAGTAGGCATCAGAAGAATAGACATCAAACAAAGGTTTGTTAGAGCAACCAAAATGGCCGCCCTAGCAACCCCACCCTTCTCAGTCCACTTCGCAAAAGCCTTAACCGTGTCAGTCTTCTCTTGATCTACAACCGGTTTCTCATATTTCACAACCGGCCACAAACCCTTTATAGTCAACCACAATTTCAACCTTTTCTGCCAGCGAGAAAAACCGATGCCACCGTTGAATTTTTCTGGTAAACCAGTTAATTCAACAGCTTGTGGAAAACTATAAGTGGTCCGATCAATGACGCCAACAGTTGCACTCGAACTACCATCTACGGGAACCTCAATTTCTAACCATTATGTTAATACTATATAACAAACTATCTCTTCAAGAATGTTGGAAATAAGGACTATTACAGCAACATCGATGCAATTATATAACATATTTAGCAAGTCAAGGCCAAGATAACAGTTAACAAAATAAAACATGTAGGTAAATAACATGCAAATCAGAAACTGTAAGAACAAAGAAAAATAAGAAAGCGTACCAGTAACCAACTTGTACACAGAAAGAAAAGAGAGAAAGCAGTGGTGTGCAACTGGTACAATGCAACAAAAACCAAAATGAAACAGCTGAGTCGTCGGGGCTTGCTTGAAGCCCTGACTGCTCTCGAAGAGATATTTGCCCCCACCTGCTGCGTTTGAGATACTATGCAATAACTCCTCCAGGATAAATAGTTCTGAGCTTTGAGTTGATAGCACCTCGAAAGCTCAACTTCGATGAAACCTTACTTTGCTGGAAAAATCACTATCTGAATATGGGAGAGCAGAGAGTATAGAGATGAAAAGAAGAATGTAGGGTGTGGTGTAAAAAACTCAGCACCCTAGTCCTCTATTTATAGTAGAGGCTAAGTGTAACTGACATCCCTCTTAATATCAGAATTAAACTGTACAATTAATGGATAAATCAAAACTGATAATTTTGAATTAAAATAAAATTATAACAGCTTATCATTAACCTCTCACATTATATCAGATTTAATTTTACTTTGAATATATATCAGTTACAAAGTTATATAATAAATGTCCAAATTCAATGAATCTGACTAAGCCCACTTACAAAGTGCCTCTGCCTAGGGCTGTCAAACGGATAATTCGGATACGTATATACCATATCCGTATCCGCATCCGCAATCATCAGATTCGAATACGGATAATATCCGCTTTTATTTCGGATACAGATAATATCCGCTTTTTCTCGGATACAAATGCGGATATTTCGGACGAATATCAATTTTTTGATTTTTTTTTTTGTTGCCCCTACCGTTTTGACGATGATTATAGAACATTTTATACGATTAAATACAAATAATATATTTATATATGTATAAGGTATGTGTACAAGTATATAAAATTTGTATAAACGTATTATTTAATACATTTACACATACTATAAACTAAATACATAAATTTTAAATTAATATAATTATATATTTATATAATTTAAATATCATTTATATATTTAGTTTCGGATTCGAATATCCTGATTCGGATAGGATAATATCCGCTTTTTCTAGGATACAGATAATATCCGCTTTTCTCGAATACAGATCCGGATTTTTGGACAAATATCAGATTTTTCAAAATTTTTTGACAGGACTACCTCAGCTCAATTCAGAATCCGAACCCAGCCCAACAGTAATAACCCAACCCAAACTGATAATAAATTCTAATTAAAATATTAAATCACAAATTAATAAAATTCTCGCCCAGGTCGCCTCGCGCCTCAGCCCAATTCAAAATCCGAACCCAACCCAAACTGGTAATAAATTCTAATTAAAATATTAAATCAAAAATAAATAAAATCCTCATCCAAGTCGCCTCGCTTACGCGAGACACCGAGACATTCGCCCATGATGCACACAAGAACACAATAAAGCATCACACACGTTACTGTTGTACGCTAACTTACGTGTGTGATACTATATAAAACCAATACCCCTTTATATTTTCAATGCGAGACAAACACATTCTCATTTTCAAACTCTTTACATTCTCATTTTTCAAACTCTTTCAAGCCACTAAATTTAACTCTAATTCTTTATGGATTTTATTAAGAAAAATTCTTAAAACCATATATGAAAGTTTAAGTTCACGTAGTAGAGAACAAACTTCTATCATTAGATTTAAGATTATAATAAAAAACATAATAAAACTATGATATAAAATCCAATTTTCTAACATCTGGTGCATATCAAAAAAAATCAGCGTATCTAATGTAAGATAACAGAGGGCAGAAACAAAAATGAAGAACCTTGATTGAAAGTTTGCATCAAATTCCCTTTCCCTCTCGTAATAATAGCTGTAGCCTGTATGTAGCGCTCTAAACAAGTCATTTCTCGATGAACAAACTACAAACCTTACACTGATCCAACAAATGATTCCAATGACAAAAGTTGCAAACGATCCTCAATTACCATCCATACAACAAGAGCTCAACTTCAGTTTCACAACACACGGTACTCGGTAACATGATATAGCAAGCATTGCTTCAAAAAAAAGTTAACTGTCCTCTGATGGTTTCATTCCTGCTTGCATCAGCACCACCCATCCTAGCAGCAAATTTCGTTACAGATACAACGCGTCTTCCAATTCTTTAGGCAAGTACTCACTCCTGCCAAATCAAAATCAACATTTATACATTGCATGCCAAAGAATGACAACAGTTGCATAGAATTACAATCGACAAAGCCATAATATATCAGGATTATCATTATTAAGAACACGGAAACTGTTAGACTACTCGGAGGGATAAAAAAAAGTGGTACATTTTATCTTGTGAATTGTGAGGGTAAATGTTGCAAGGAAGCTCCAAAACAGCCAAGTGACAAATAAAATGTTTCCCGGACAACGTACCATACTAGTAATAACATTGTCTTCAGACATTTTGTTCTGGAAATTTAGTATTCCTTGTCATGTATAATGACTCCTAGTTAGTCCATTTTTAATAACAAAAGCAACAAATTAAGTTGACAATCACTAAGGTAGACACCGGATCGATAACTATATGAAAGGCTACAGATATTCAATGTCTGGATCGATTCTCATACTTACAAACGTTTGAACATGATTTTGAGTAGACACAGAACTAAGTTCAGGAACAGTACCTAACAATACACAGGATTGACCGACAACAGTTTATTAAATTTGAAATTCTAATCATTTTTATATAGTAAAGCCATTAAGGGAAGATCAGTTATGAGGGAATTTTATCTTATAATCTATGCACCTATAAGCCTAGAAATCGAAATATGACATTCTAATCATAGGACAACCTTAAACTTAACAACATGACCACTTCTGCATTACAGAAGAATCGAAGGAAATTTTTTTGCAAGGTCAGTTTGGTGAAACAAATACAGTCCTTAATAGTGCAACAACAATTTGAAGTACACAATTGAACATTCTAATCATA